>NC_031989.1:94232562-94281920 GCF_001879085.1 Nicotiana attenuata | reverse complement strand
TGGAAAGACTCAAAACAACCGGTCGGGTCATTACATCCTCCCCCACTTAAACATACGTTCATCCTCGAACGTGCCCAGAGTTGTTCCGAAAACCATCAAATCACTGTTTATCCTTACCATGCACATACTCGGGGGTGATCCTACGTCACCCTATCTCATATAGGTCCGATAACACCATGTAACTGAAATTTCACAATCCAACCTAACCCATAAACCTTAGAACCACATTTCTACTTCTGAAATCATCTACAAGATCAGAATCTCACATCTATACTCTGAATAAGCCCGAACCAGCTGTAACAGACCGTACCTGCAGCCTCAGATGCAATTACATGATATACCACATAGCTCAAACTCTCGTAGCGATAACTTCTGATCATAGCAGTTGCTCAAAACAACCGAATATCGATAATAAGCCTCTTATCAAATAAAGCCTCATTCCAGCACTTCCGTATACTGCCAATGATAAATGAAACACGTAGAAAGTCATAACCATTCCTCGGATCAACCACTTGTGAGGCCACTTCTCCTTTGGCAAGGACCATAGCAAATTTCTGAGCCGCACATCGGTATTATCCTTCCAACACGCTGAAACCGAATCCGTTTGTATTCATTTTAGATCCCAACGATCTCATCTAATCCAACATAACTACTCTGGTGAAATGACACATCAATACAATCTAAAGCCACAACGCGTGCAATCCGCGCACCAATGAGCAACAATTCGAGCGTACTCAAATCATGAAAAATGACTCAAATGAGAGGACTGTACGCAAGCTCTCCAGTACCACCACACACAATGCTGAGAACCCTTCACACATCGTAGAAACTGAACACACGAATCCAACCCGAAGGGTCATACCTCCACATAACTTCGCTGCAATACGCGACCCTATCCAAACACTGGTCCACATGAAACACCTCAAGTTACTATGCTCAAAATCGACAACCGCGCGCAATTTGATGTCTAGAACCAAAGCAAATCATCGTACCCACGTCGAAGCAATTGACATAACATTACACAAACCCGAAAGGACACAACCGATACGTCGTCCGCCGAGCAATACCCAATACTCTTCCCGCTCGAATTCCACTTAGAGGCCCCAATTAAACCGCATCACATGTGCCAATCAAATCCTAACGCCTCGCATCACGGAAAGATAACTCATAGATCTCCCCAGATCACTAATAAGCTCAATAACAATCGAATCAACACATCCCTCAACAATACAACTCGGAGTCAACCAAGATGACTCGATGTAGAACATACCTCCATATTGGCCTACTAATGAACCCCTTATCAAGGAGTTCCTGAAGCTGCTCCTTCAACTCTTTTAACTCCGCCGGTGCCATACGACACGGTGCCCGGCACCAAGTCAATACCGACATCAACAACCCTGTCCGGCGACATGCCCGAAAGCAAGAAACGCATCCGAAAAATCCCTCACCGCCGGATCTGAATCAATGGTGGGAGTCTCTGCACTGACATCCATCACAAAGGCCCAATAGGAAAAAGGCAACCCTTTCCAGCCATCCGCTGGGTCTTCAAAAATGAATCACCCTATTGGAAACATAATCCGTCGAACCTTGCCACTCAATCCGTGGCATCCCCGGCGTAGCCACGTTGCCGTCTTAGCGTAACAGTCCAGAACAACACGACACTGAGACAACCAGTCTATGCCCAATATCACATCCAAAATCCAACATATCAAGCAACAAAGATCCACTCGGGTCTCCAAACCTCCAATAGCTACCACACAAGACCGATATACGCGGTCCACAACCACGACCTAACCTGTTTATGAGAACACCCAGTCTCCAAATCCACACAGCACGTGAATCACCATATACGATCCCAACTCCACCGTCCGAATATACAACACACCTCTAATACACAATCATCCCACGAGAGGTACTCCTATAATTCTTCTGTGCCACCAAACAACGCGAATATCAGTAGTCGATCCAACAAGAGAGCGCCACAATACTAATGAAGTATCCTCAACTCAAACACCTCACCCTTTCTAAAATGTATACCCTCTTCAGCCACACCAATCAGTGATCTCATTTATCTAGTCATCTGAAACTGTCCATGCTGCCTAAGAATTTGTGACCTTCCTTTCAGAACTGAACCGTGACCTTACACATGCAAATCACAGACCTACAAAACATACCACATATACCATACCATCCTAGGATAACCATGAGAACTTCATATCAATTCCGAGCCACAAGCAACTACGTACTCAACTAGCCGAGAACTTTCCATTTGATCCCATCTAGAAGAAAATCACTATTCATCACATGCTCCTCACGCCAGTAGGAAATATACCTCTCTCACCGTAGTAGAAACAATCAAGAATTCTCCGAATTCCATTTGCTCAAAACTAACTGTCAGGATTGAATCCTTCTAATTCAACCAAGATACGCAGGCCACTAAAACCCAAGAGCATTGCCGTGAAACACCTGCAGAAACTCATTACCTCGTAAGCATCCAATGAACTAATCATATCCTTACCATGCCGATCCGGCCAACTACCAAGCTATCCTATCCATCCGAGTTTCCTTCTGATTTACCTTCAACTTGATACTCCTTCTTGATATAACACCACAATCTTCCTCAACCCAGACTCACCACACGAGAACCAAGCATAAAACCACACCGTCTGAGGCTCATAAGCCGCTGAATACTCTCTTAACTATTCCCAAAAGCACCACATTCAAAATACCTATCCAGAAGGGACTTCCTGCGAATCCAAGGCCATTACCTTTACCTTCCTGATACTGATATGTAGAATCCCATAATGATATAGAAATACTACGAGTCTTGGCACCCTCCAACTCAACCTCAGTTTCTAGCCAAATATACAACCTGAAAATCTCCAATTATTACATATGAAATTTGGAACCCATTAGAACCATTCTCGAGAGTCATCCACTCTACTCAACCGCAATTAGACATGACCTGTGCTCCAATAGCACTCCGACACCGCAGAATGTAACCTCACCTTAATGCAACCAAGCAACTTCCTGTTCTATGCACCGTACATCCTCTACCAATAACAACTCAAGTCATTCCGTGATCCTCATATACCCATAAAGCATAACATGACCTTTATTGAAATATCCTTTACTCGAGCCATCCTTGGTCTCAACCTCTGTAAGCCATAACTAATTCACCAGTACGCCTCAAACTGGAACCAACATAGCACATAACCGTGCAATCAACTAATCAATAGCAGACTCCCCCACTTGGTTCAAAGCCATAGATCAAAACACACAATAACTCGGGGCTACATATCAAACCAAGATGAAAATCAAGCACCAAATGGTTCTTCCTACCCTCAAGTAGACTCTTCTTATCACATCTAAATCATATGAACACATCACGCAGTCACATCATGCTCATCACATAGCCATCCAGCTATCACTTCCACTAATAGGGACACTATCGGATATATAAGTCCAAAAGCACGTGCTCACACAATCAACACCTCAGTGCTCAAGCTACAAGCAAAGCCCGGCCTCAAGTCCTCCAGACTGCCCAAACATCAACACCCAGAAATCACATCTCGCCCCTCAATTCGGGAAATCATAAGCCGTCGATGCACGACTGATACCGAGCGCTCATGTGCGCATACAAATGCGTGGAAAGAATTCAAAGAGTTACATTTCAAGCTGAATCAAGGACGCATGATAAGAATTCAAGAATGTGGGATTTCCTAAAGGTTCTGCAGCCTCCCGAGGATAAGTACAGACGTCTCCGTATCGATCCGCGAGACTCTACTAAACCTGCTCATGACTCGTGAGACCTATGTAACCTAGGCTCTGATACCAACTTGTCACGACCCTAAACCAACCCGGTCGTGATGACGCCTATCGTGAAACTAGGCCAACCGACACAACTCCCGAATTAACCATTTAATCAATAACAATCACTTTAAGCCATTAATTAATCAGATATATATATATATATATATATATATATATATATATATAGTAGTACTAATAGAACAGTGCAGAATAATACACAACGCCGACATCNACAATCACTTTAAGCCATTAATTAATCAGATATATATATATATATATATATATATATATATATCATAATGTAAGTCTAAATGAACAGTGCAGAATAAATACACAAGCCCGACATCGAGGTGTCACAAGTCACGAGCATCTACTAAGGTCTGAATACAACTAAGAGTCTAAAAATATACTAAATACAGTCTAAGGAAGACAAGAGGGAGAAAAGCAGTGCTGCGAATGTCAGGCAGCTACCTTGCTAACTCCAATGACTCTGCCACTGAGCAATCAACACCCACTACCGGGTTCAGAAATACCTGAATCTGCACACAAGGTGCAGGGAGTAATGTGAGTACGCCAACTCAGTAAGTAGTAAAAGTAAATGAAAGCTGAGCAGTAAGAAAACACGTAAGCCACTTCATAACGCTACAGCAAATACAGTATATTTCCAATACAGTACAAAAATCATTTATTTCGTAAATCAAACTCAGTTTCAGTAAAAACCCTTTCCTTTTTAAAACATCTTCCAATGGTTTCAAACGAGTGATAAAAACAGTGAGTAAAAATGATAGAAACGTAAACAACCCCTTGGGCAAAACATGTACCATAACCCGCCCTTTGGGCATAATATCAACAGAACCAGCCCCTCGGGCTACCTCATAATCACTCGTAATTGGCCCCTCGGGCATAACATGAATCAAGAACTGCCCCTCGGGCAACATAGATCAAGAACAGCCCCTCGGGCTTCAATATGAAACAACAACAGTCCCCCGGGCTACAACACATCACACACACTGGGTACCCGCGCTCACTGAGGGTGTACAGACTCCGGGAGGGGCCCCTTACGGCCCAAGCGCAATATCAAGCCATCTCGTGGCATAATCAAACAGGCTCTCGGCCTCATATCAATCACAAGCCACATCGTGGCATAATAAATCAGGCCCTCAGTCTCACATATATCACAATTCGGTACCACATGCTGCGACGCTCAGCCTGATCCCATGATATCCTCACAACACAGGCCCTCAGCCTCACTCAGTCAGATCTCACTCAAGCCCCTCGGGTTGACAGTAAAACAAGTGCTCGGCTCAAAAATCATTTATGAAATAAAGAAGGAGTGAATAAAACCGAGTTATGAAAACAGTAAGAACATAGCAAGATTGAGTGTAACATTAAACCAAAACGGTGAGGAAAAGCAGTAGTAAAAGCCCCTAAGGGTCCAAACAAACGGCACAAGGCCCAGACACGACATTTAGCCCCAAACACAATAACATTTTCCAAAATATAACAATATCAAATAGTTTTCAAGTAAGATACGCAACTTGATAGTCGTACGGGTTGGACCAAGCCACAATCCCTAACGGTGCACGACCCCACGCTCGTCATCTAGCGTGTGCGTCACCTCAAGTAGCACAACGATGTGAAATTGGGGTTTCATACCCTCAAGATAATATTTACAATCATTACTTACCTCAATCCGGTCCAAACTCTAGCCCGCGATGCCTTAGCCTTTCGAGTCGGTCTCCAACCGCTCCAAATCTAACCAAATACAGATTTATACCATCAAAATTTGCTAAGGGAACAAAGCCCACTCGAAAATAACCAATTTACATCGAAAATCCCGAAATTGGTCAAACCCGACCCCCGGGCCCACGTCTCGGAATCCGATACAAATCACAAAACTAGAATCCTTACACTCTCACGAGTTCATACATATCAAATACATCAAAATCCGACCATAAACGACCCTTCAAATCACTAGATTTATGTCTCCAATTTCCAAGCCCTAACTTCCAATTTGCTACTGATTTTCCCATATAATTCAAGCTTACAACCTTAGAAATCATCGTAAAAACGAGTTTAGGGTCCAAGGACCTTACCTCTAAGAAGCCCTCTTGAATTCTCCCTTCAATTAGCTCTCCAAAGCTTCTTTTCGTTTGAAATGTTATGAAAACCCACTCAAAATCGCGAAGGGTGAAATAAACATATTCTGACCAGCAAAACCGCACCTGCGGTTAAATGGTCGCACCTGCGGACCCGCACCTGCGGTCCCAGGTGCGCACCTGCGAAATTCTCTTAAAATTCCACGGACGCATCTGCGCAAAGAAACTCGCACCTGCGCAATTGCAGGTGCGACCAGGACCTCGTTTCTGCAGTCCCAGCCTGCCCCTCTCCTGGCCGCTTCTGCGTCTCCCAAACTCGCTGCGAGTCCGCACCTGTGGTCCCCTAGCCGCAGATGCGGTTATGACAACAACACAAAACTTCAGCTGCCAAACCTAACTCAAAATAACCCGTCAACCATCCGAAATCACCCCGAGGCCCCCGGGACCCAAACCAAAAGCACAAACAAGTCACATTCCACTATCCAAACTTATAGCAATCTTCGAAACACCTAAAACAACATCGAATCAACCAAATCACATCGGATTCAAGCCTAAGGTTCCAAAAACTTCCGAATTCCGCTTTTGATCAAAAGTCTACCAACCTCGTCCGAATGACCTGAAATTTTGCACACACGTCACATTTGACACAACGAACCTACTGCAATGTCCGAAATTCCATTCCGACCCCTATATCAAAATCTCACCTATCAACCGGAAAACGCCAAAATTTCAATTTCGCCAATTCAAGCGTAAACCTTCCACGGACGTCCAAAATACATTCCGATCACGCTCCTATGTCCCGAATCACCGAACAGAGCTAACCAAATCATAAAAATTCCAATCTGAGATCATATGCTAACAAGTCAAAACTTGGTCAAACCTTTCAAATTTTTAGCTTCAAATTGAGAACTGTCCTTCCAAAACCATTCCGATTATCCTGAAAATCAAAACCAATGATTTACATAAGTCATAATACATCACACGGGGCTAGTCATGCCCGATAACTGGCGAGCGCAGTGCAAAAGCTCAAAACGACCGGTCGGGTCGTTACAAGTTTGATTTTCCTTTTTACCGATTTTCCACTTGCCTTAAAAGTTAGGGTTTTCAGATCTTGTTTTCCCAATTAGTTCGATTCACCGATTTTGGTACTATTTGTGTCTCTATTAATTTTTGTGTGTGAATATTCTGTTAACATTTTTGATTCTCTAAAATTAGGGTTTACTTATTTTTTTCAATTTTATTTTGATTCTGCATGCTGATTGCTTCCTTATTTGTGTTTAATTTACACTTTTCCTTATTTACTTGCTCGATCCTTGTCATTATATAAACCGCTCCCAATTACCCTTTAAGACAGGACTTGAATTATTAACATTCCCTAAAAAATTGAAGTTACTACTCTTGTTCTCTCATATTCTTGTTCTATATTCTTATTCCTTGCCGGCTGAAAGCCAAGGCCAGAAATTCTGGGTTTTGCTACTGTGGACTTTTCTCTTTCTTGTTTTCGCTTAACTGGTGTGTTATTGGACCCTCTGCAATTCCATCCCTATGTATCTGTACCTCGCATGTGCTTTCACTTCTGAAGTTCATAGCTTAATGCGTTATTTGGGCTGTTCTCGTATGCAATTCTGACTGTATTACTCAATGTTAGGCCTTTCTAATCTAAATTCAATTATGTTTGTAGTTTGAAACATGCCTAGACCTAAGTTAATTAAGTTTTCTCTAAGTTTGCCTAGCCTATGTGTTACTGATGGTTAGAACCTTTGCATTTCAACCTCTTTTTATGTGTTTGATTTTGGTAGCAATCCTGTCACTTAAGCAAGCTTACTTTCATAATTCTTGCAATGACATGCTTTCATCCTACTTGAATTCTGCAGCCAGTCAATATGATTCTCACAAGCATCCACACTTAACATAATTTGAATCTTTTCTTTATCATGAGTACGTGTATACCAAACCTGCAAACTTGTTTTATTAATGTGTGGTTGTTTATGGACTAGATGTTGTTCTTCTAAATCTTTGATGAGTCTGCTTTCAAAACCTAAAGCCTATATGATTATTTGCTCTATGTGCTCAACTTGTACTCTTCTGTTCTGTCCCTCAATTGTTGTCCAGTCCCTCTCATTATCACATATGTTATTCTAACCTCCCTAGTGTGAGCACTGGTCGGGGTTCGTTTGAGACTCTTGCGTACTCTGACACATTAGGACTTGGTCCTCAGTCTATCCCTGAATCTACTCTATTAACCTCCCTAGTGTGAGCACTGCCCTGGGTTCTTGAAGCCCTTGGGAACTCTGACACATTAGGGTCCAAGTTTTCTTTGCCATATTTGTCTTAATTGCTCAGTTCTGTCCCACTTCATTTGCTGAATAAGCCAATGGGCTTATGTACATGGCTCTATTCTGATGGTTACCGGGTTTTGGCTATGGAAACTGTCTTCTGAGCTGTTGTGAGCTATGTGAAGGCCTGGCTGGGCTGGGTGTATCTTTGGGCCTACTGTAGGCTGTCTATAGTTATTTATCTTTGTAATTTATTCCTATTCATTCGGGTCCGTAATAATTGTTGTAATAACATTTGGGGTATTAGTAAAATTGGGAAACTGGGCTTATTTAATATTGTATGAAACTGGTAGAAATCCTGCCTATAGGTGTTAATTTGCTCGAATATATTTTGCCCCCTACGTGTTTGATAGATGACCTGCCTACAGGTGTTTTAATTTTGTTTAACACATTTTGCTCCCACCTACTTGTTTGAAATCATGTCTGTAAGAAATAAAAATGATCAATCCTCTAATTGCAACATGTTCATATAGACACCATGCCTATAGGATTGCATTTATTCACAAATACCTGTTCTTTGCATGTTCACATAGACACCGTGCCTATAGGATTGCATTTATTCACAAATACCTGTTCTTTGTATGTTCATATAGACACCATGCCTATAGGATTGCATTTATTCACAAATACCTGTTCTTTGCAATGTTCACGTAGATATCATGCCTATAGGAGCATAATCAGATGCCATTTCTGTCATTCTACCATACTGTCACCCGCCTAGAAAGCATGCCTATAAGGATAAAAAATGTTAATGTTAATCAATATAATTGTCAATTGCTAGAAATCCTGCCTATATGGTGTTCTATTAATATTGATAACCTTAGACCTTCAAGCAAGTGCATAAGCACTCTACTGCACACCTAATACGTCAAATTACAGCGTTGTCTTTATAATGCTGGAGTCTAGAATCATCTAGCAATCATGTCTATAGGATCAATAACTCATAACCTTGGTCTCAGTAATGAATATGTGATATCGGATTCCCTAAAATGTGCATAAATCACGTCTATAAAGTTGCATTTTTACATCTGGAACTACTGCAACTATTAAAATCCAGAATCATTTAGAGATCATGCCTATAGGATTCAATAGTCTTAATTAGCCTAAAATCTACAACTGTCAAATGCCCAATGTGTTTGCGTGCATTCGTTGTCAACGTGTGGAGGCTGACTTGAGCCCTTAATTGCTATTATATGAAGTACAACTTATTTCGCTTGTCGATTAGTTTTATCATTTTGAGCAGCCTAAGTGAAGTCTAGAACTACCTAAATAGAGGTCCAAAGCCTCCTAGACCACATGCATGGGACGGGTAGTGCACGCATAGGGTATGGTTTAGAATCAACTAGTGCGCTTTAGGTAACAACTTAAAGATAGTAATCGGGTAGCAGGAGATGATAGTCTATGCCTGCTGAATAATATGAGTAACACCCCATCTTTAGGGTGTTACGAAGTATTATTTATGTTGCACGGGGTGATCCTTTAGGCTAAAAAATTTAGGACCCCCCACCTTGTCTTTCAATCGATTATTTGTGTTTAATAATGAAATCCTTGTTTCTTAGCTTTGATCACATAGACTAATTCATATAATTGAGTTCGGCCGGGACCCACAGTTATGGACCTTGAAGAGTGCCTAACACCTTCTCTTCGTGGTAATTTCGAGCCCTTATCCGATCTTTGGTGACGCAAACTAGTCAAACAGAGTTATCTGCAAAAATAGGTGCCTTAACGCACCTCAAACCCGTTAGGTGGTGACTCTCTCTTTTAAAAACCTTATCCTTAAAAGAGTTGTCACATGTCAAAACCCGATTTCGCGAGAAAAAGAGGCGCGATAGCGGCCGTCGAGCCTTGCACGTACCGCCACCACTATGCAAATTCAACCATGGCTATCCAATCTAACTTCTTCTAATTCATCCTTAACTTGCCGTAGAGATAATAATAGCTCCATTCCTTACATCACCAACCTAAATCCACACTCAACTTGAGTGACCCCATTCCACGAGACCACATTGTCTCCAAACCCATGAACCGTTTCATACCCTCCTTGCGCGTACATTCGAATCTTCCACTGATACACCCATTCTGATAATTCCTTTGCGAATCTGAAGTCTTTTTCTCTTTTTCCTCCCAATGCTACATTGCAAGTCAAAAATATCATAGAACATTCCGAGCCTCTTATCATAATATGCTACAAAAGCTCGATTCTTAACCATACTGCGGGCTTGAATCCTTAGGCACCACATTTTTAACCTTTGAAATCACTAGGACCGTTGTTGAGAGTCACCCACTCTAGCTTGGTCCCGAATATAATCAACTCCAAGGTTTCGCTGGCACATGAACACCCATCTCAATGACGCACCCGACTGAATCACTTCCCTTGTAAATTACTTCTGTACGAAGCATAAGTCCTGAATCATCCCAAAGCCTGAACATGAATTAATAAAGCCAATTATAGCACACATTCCTCAAATCCTTTGCTCAAATCGCCACTGATGTTCTCTTTTCCTAGTCGTAATAACCCATCAATATGCTGATCACCAGAGACCTCACAAGTAGATAACCATACAATCCAATTTTAGGCGGTGGGACTCTCCCACTTAGCTTGAAGCTACCATTGGATAAACCTGGAACCCACCAAGATTCTTCCTTTGTTGCTGCATTAGGTATAATTGCTACAAAAATAGTAACCATCCTGAGCCCGTGCTCATTTGCTAGTTGTACTAGTCCGTTCAATTCTTATGGATATCAACTAAATGTGCGACATATCTTCCAATTCAAAGTTATATTGCTTCCTTCTTCGTTTCAAGAAACTCTCTCTTGTTGCATCCAATCTCCCGCCGTATAATAGCCAATATTTCAAATTTAGCCCGTAGACCCAATCACCGTCCACTAAAATTCCCGAATCACTCTAAACTTTTCGTCAAGGTGTGCAATTACCCTGCCACTGAACCCATATGCTACTCTGCCACTCTCCCACTTTGGTCAAACTCACTCCTTTAGGCAACTACCCGACTTTCTCTTCTTACGCCTGACCTTCTAGAAATTTAACCACCGCCTGACACTTCCCACATGTCCTTCCTCATCCTTTGCTGCCCAGTTGTTGCCTTAAATCAATATCTATCTCTGTAGTACTTGAACCGATGGATCGCTACCAACTTCAACCTTTTTTTGAAGATCCCCCTTCTCGAGCTGTTAACATTAGAAATACCCATTCAATCCTGAACCACCGCACCCTGCGTCTCTGATAGCCGCTTTTCCTATACTATCTCACAATATCCTGCCCCAAAGGCGAATTGTAGAAGATCATAACACCGGCAAACTTAACATATACAATCGAGGACGGCGACACCACGTCGCATATGAAAGTCCACCACATTTGAAAACACCAAGTCTCGTTACTCTATTAACCCAAACCTGAACATTTATAGTTCGATTGCCTTTCCTCTGCCGGAAATAAAATACCGAATCTCTGAATCATGCACTGAGTAAACCTCCTTTCAAGTCATTCACTGCCCCGACTCATAGGCAAGCGTCCTACCATCACATCAATACCGTGCAATAACAACTCATGAGCACTATAGCAACCTGTGCATAGTCCCAAAGCTCTCAAACGTATAGCTACTGAGCTGAAATGACGGAATATTCTTCCGCCAGGCGACGACAATAGCCCAATCAACTATGCGGGAGAACATCCCGCACCACACTTGTAGTACCGTTACAACTATTCATTTCCCAATTGATAACAAGCGTTTCACGTCGCATAAGATTGAATAGGAGGGAAATGAATACATAAGCCCCAAAGGAATCAAACCACACGATAAGGAATCAAGAGGGGAAGTGCTCCTAACAGTCCTGTAGCCTCTCGAAGATAAGTACAGACGTCTCCGTACTGATCCACAAGACTCTACTAGACTCGCTCATGACTCGTGAGACCTAAGGGAACCTAGTGCTCTGATACCATGTTATCACGACCCAAAATCCATTAAAGATTGTGATGGCGCCGGACACCACTGTCAGGCTAGCCAGAACTAAATAGTTAATTAAATTCTCTTTCTTGTATTTTTGAAATCATAATTCCCTCCAATTCAATAATAAATGATGAACTTCACAGAGTAAATAATAATGCTTCTTAGCAATTTTCAATACTGTACATTACCCCATAATTCTCCCAGAACTCGGTGTTACAAGTGCATGAGCAATTTCTAGGAAATAAAATAAAATACAACAACTGTCCGGAATACAAATTTGGACAGAAAAGAAAACACATTACTATGAAGGAGACTCTGCTGGCTGCGAGTCGTCCCGAGAGATATAGCTCACCTAAGTCTCCGTATCCACCATGCCGCTGCGGCCACTAGGCCAGTAGACATACATGTGCCTGTGAAAAAAATGCACAGCAAGTGTAGTAAGAGTACGAGAACAACGCGTACCCAGTCTAACCTCGAAGAAGCAGTGACGAGAGGTGGACTTCGACACTTACTAGTGGTCTAATAATATCAGATACAGTAAAGAAGTAAATAAATATGAAACAGAGTAAATATATGAAATAAACATGTATAAAATACGTGGTACAATTCCCCTGTTTATAATTTTACTCAAGCTCTCAACTAGCAAGCTCCCTCCGTAATCAGAGCATATATATAGATATAGTAGATATCATCAAGAGGTTGTCATAATTCAAATAAGGCCCAATGTTACGCACGATTCCATGAGGATAATATATATATATATATATATATATATATACAGGAATGCCGAGGCGTACGGCCTGATCCAACATAAAAGTAATCTGTGCACTGCCGAGCGTCGAACGGCGGGAACCATAGATGCATCTATTAACCCGCCGAGGCGAACGACCCGCTCCCATGAGAGTGTGGTACATAAATCCTGCCGAGGGGAACGGCCAGATCCCATAAGAGTAGTAGACGGAAATACCGCGCTAGCGAATCATACGTGCGACGCGGTCAAATATGAATTTATGGAATTGTCCCGCTCGCAGATCATACTTGCGACGCGGTCAAATATAAATTTACCCCATCCCTCTCTTTCCTTTTTTCGCCCCCACAAACATGGGGATGTAAAAAAGGGGGTCCTATCAACTTGTTCCGACCTAGGATAATAAGCTCATGAGCTTGGTCTTACTTCACCGTCGAACATTAAAATCATATCTCTTTCTTGATTCTTTTTAAAATAAGGGAAATTCAGCTTGTAGCTTTTTAAGGAAATTACCTCGCTTGCGAAACATACATGCGACGCGGTTACACATAGATTTCTTAAGCTATTATAATATTCCTCAATTACCTTCGAAATTACGAAGTTCAAATGAAATCTTTTAATCAATTTCACTCCTTTCAAATCATTTAATAGGCAAAATCAATCTCGCTCCCTCTCAAGGTGTAACGACCCGGCCGGTCGTTTTTGGAATTTACGCCCCGATTCCCTATTTACCGCTACCCCTAAGTTCATTTCTGCTATTTTGATATGCCGGGACGTTCAGTATTAGGATTCGGAGTGTTTTGGGACACTTAGTTCCTAAATGAGAGTTTAAGAGTTGAAAAATGGTCCGTATTCGAAACAGTGTGAAGACGACCTCGGAATGGAAATCGGATGGTTCCGTTAGCTCTGTTAGGTGATTTCGGGGTTGGGAGCGTATTCGGAATGTTATTTGGAGGTCCGTAGCTCAATTAGGCTTGAAATGCCGAAGTTTGGATTTTTGAAGTTTCCGGTCCGATAGTGAGTTTTTGATTCGAGGGTTGGATTTGAATTCCGGAAGTTGCTGTAGCTCCGTCATGTCATTTGGGATGTGTGTGCAAAATTTCAGGTCATTCGGACGAGGTTTGGTTAGGTTTTTGATCGAAAGCGTATTTGGTTAGAATTTGAAGTTCTTAGGCTTGAATCCTTGATTTAATCGGGTTTTCCGGTGTTGTTTGGGGTGTTTTGAGGATTGGTGCAAGTTCGAATAAGGTATTAGGTGGTATTGGTGCTTTTGGTTGAGGCCCCGGGGGGCCTCTGGATGATTTCGGGTGGTTAACGGGGAAATTTTCTAAGTTGTTGCAGCTGGTATGTTTTCCCTTCTAGTATTTTTGCTTCTGCGGTTTGGGAACCGCAGAAGCGGAGCCGCAGAAGCGGCTTCCTCATCGCAGAAGCGATTATTTGGCTTCCCCTCAGAGACCGCAGAAGCGGTCATCTTTCCGCAGAAGCGGAACCGCTGGAGCGGTCATGCGTCCGCAAAAGCGGAACTTCCCCCTTTAATGAGAAACCGCAGAAGTGGTTATTTTGCCGCTTAAGCGGGACCGCAGAAGCGGTCCCTTGTCCGCAGAAGCGGAAATGTCTGGGCAGAAATAGGAAATTTCGAGGTTTAATTTCATAAGTTTGAAAATCAATTTTGAGCTCGGGCAAGGGCGATTCTGGGAGGATTTTGGAGAGGAGATTATTGGGTAACATTTCTATGATCCTTTCTAATTATATTCTATCATTTAGTAGTTAAATCCACCTTTTAAACTCGAGTAAGGATCAAAAATTGAAGAATTTGGGTGAAAGTTCATTGTCTAAACTTTTGGGTTTTGAGGGAGCATTCGACCTCCGATTTCTGAGATTTTTATATGGTTAGACTCGTGAGAGTACGAGGTTTCTGAAAATGTGAAAATTATTCGGTTCCGAGACGTTGGCCTGAGGGGCATTTTGGTCATTTCACCTATTTTCGCACCTTAGCTTTAATTTCAATAGTGGAATCAGTTGTTTGCAATATTATTTACGATTTGTAATTTAANATATATAGATACAGTGGATTTCATCAAAAAGGTTGTCATAATTCAAATCATGGAAAAACCCTCAGATACACTGGCTTTTTTCCAAATATTACGCACGATTCCATGAGGATAATATATATATATATATATATATATATATATATAGGAAATGCCGAGACGGCCCGATCCAACATAAAAGTAAACTGTGCACTGCCGAGGGTCGAATGACGCGAACCATAGATGCATCTATTAACCTGCAGAGGCAAAAAGCCCGCTCCCATGAGAGTGTGGTACATAAATCCTGCCGAGGCAAACGGCCCGATCCCATAAGAATAGTAGAAGGAAATACCCCGCTCGCGAATCATATATGTGACGCGGTCAAATATAAATTTAAGGAATCACCCCGCTCACGGATCATACTTGCGACGCGGTCAAATATAAATTTAACATTTAAATCATATCTCTTTCTTGATTCTTTTCAAAATAAGGGAAACTCAGCTAGTAGCTTTTTAAGGAAATTACCCCGCTCGCGAAACATACATACGACGCGGTTACACATAGATTTCTTAAGCTATTATAATATTTCTCTATTCTTTTCGAAAATACGAAGTTTAAATGAAACCTTTTGAATCTTATATTCTTCAATTTCACTCCTTTCAAAACATTTAATAAGCAAACTCAATCTTGCTACCTCTCAAGGCAAGCAATAAATATAAATCAATGACAGTATCTACAAGGCATGATGAAAGCCTAAAGCTACCCGGACATAGGCATAACTACTAGCTACGTATGGACTCTCGTCACCTTGTGCGTACGTAGCCCCCACACATAGAAGCACATAATAATTTAGTTCACCTAAGGGGTTAATTCCCTCTTACAAGGTTAGAAAGGAGATTTACCTCGCTCTGAAGTTTCATAACCGGCTCCCAAGCCTTTCCGACGACTCCAACCGACGCCCAACGCTCCAAAACTAGTCAATAATTATGCAAACTCATTAATATATACTCAAATACTCATTATAATTCTATTTACAACAAATTCCCAACTCCGCTCGGAAAATCAATAAAATCACCCTCGGGCCCACGTGCCCAAATTCCGAAATTTTTCGAAGATAAATTACCCATAACCCCACGAACTCAAATATATTATTTGTTTCCAATTCCATGCACAAATTCGTGGTCAAAATCCAAAAATACCAAATTTTAGGTTTTCTACCAAAACTCCACAATCTCTACTAATTTCCATGTTCAAATCCATATACAATCATGTATTTAACTCAAAACTAGTATAAACCACTTACCTCATGCTTGGTGATGAAAATGGCACTCCTAAGTTGCTCCAAAAATCGGCTCCCATGAAAGATTTGAGATGAAATGAGCCAAAACCCGTCTTTTAAGTAAACATACTGCCCAACGATTCTTCGCACCTGCGGTCACTTGACCGCTTCTGCGGTTCCGCAGGTGTGGACAAAATACCGCTTCTGCGGTCCAGGGCTTCCAGCCCATTTCCGCTTCTGCGCTTTCCCTCCCGCAGGTGCGGTCTCGTTTCTGCGGCGAGATGACCGCATCTGCGATCCCAACACTCCCAGCCAAAACCGCTTCTGCGACTCATAGGGTCTCTTCTGCGGCCCAAGTCTCGCAGGTGCGGTTACACCAGAAGGCAGCTGCTAAATTCTTCTTCTAACTCCAAATTCGATCCGTTAATCACCTGAAATCCACCCGAGGCCCCCGGGACCTCATCCAATGACACCAACACGTCCCAAAACACATTACGAACCTAGTCGAGCCTCCAAATCCCATCAAACAACATCGAAATAACGAATCACAACCCAATTCAAGCTCAATGAACTTTAACTTCAAACTTCAACATTCGTTGCCGAAACCTATCAAATCTCGTCCGATTGACCTCAAATTTTGCACACAGGTCATATTCAACATTACGGACCTACTCCAACTTCCGGAATCAGAATTTGACCCCGATATAAAAAAGTTCACTTCCGGTTAAACTACTCAAAAAAACCTTCAAATTTCTAACTTTAGCCAAATGACTCCAAAATAACTTACGAACCTCCGAATCCACTTCCGGTCACGCTCCTAATACCAGAATCACCATACGAAGCTATTCCCAGACTCGGAATACCAAACGAACATCGATAACATTGAAATGCACTTTAACCCAAATTTATAAAATTCTTCCAAAATACTAACTTCCTCAATAGGCGCCGAAACGCTCCCGGGTCATCCAAAACCCGATCCGGGCATACGCCCAAGTCCGAAATCACCATATGAACCTGTTGGAACTTTCAAATCCCGATTCCGAGGTCGTTTACTCAAAAATCAAACCTTAGTCAATTCTTTCAACTTAAAGCTTCCGAAATGAGAATTTTCTTTCCAAATCAACTCCAAACTTCCCGAAATTCAAGTCTGACCACGCGTACAAGTCATAATACCTGAAGTGAAGTTGCTCATGGCCTCAAACCGTCGAAGTACACGCTAAAGCTCAAAACGACCGATCGGATCGTTACAGATGGCTTCTTTCCAAAAGCAATTAGCTGTTTTCATGCTCCTCCTCTGGGACGCTATAGTTGGTGAGTAATTTTTATTAATAACTCTCTTCACTAGTTATTGCAAAAAAAAATTAAAATTAAAAACCATATGTTACATACGAGTGCAATGCATGCACGTTTACATTACACGACTACAAACACGCATTTTTCTGATCGAAAATTTGAGATTTTCTTCTGAATGCCATCCAAAATAGTTTTCGATGAGCAGTGACGAGACCAAAATTTGAACTTATTGATTCTAAATTCTAAGAGAGAGACATAAGATGTTAAAAACTGAGTTCTAACTTCCATTTTTGTACACATATTTAATGAATTTCTTAAAACAAATAGTACAAAATCTTGACCAAAGCTACTAGATTTTGTAAAACCAGTAGTTAACCCTCTAGCTCTGACCCGGCATATGAGCACATTCTCGAAGGAAGTCCCTCAGAAAAACACGTGTTTCTAGTAGTGACATATGATTGTATCATTTAATTCCTTTTAATGATGTTATTGTACAGACAAATTTTCAGGGTCACCAAACATGCTGGTTATGGCTATACGTGATTTATCTTTGGAGGTAGCTGCCATGGAACAAACTTTGTTTCTAAATTCACTAATCACTTGCCAGAGACCATGTCAAAAAAACAACGACCTTAGACGCTATTGTTTGCAAGACATGCCATTATTTTCCAGAGGAGAAGACTAGTTTTTGTCTCGCTCGTTAAAAGGATATTTTCGAATGCCGTGTATACGTCGTCTAATAATAAAGCAATTTGCAATTGCTTCAGCTGTATGTTGCAACAAATTGCATCGTCAAATGTTTGTACCGTAAACATGTCTTAAGTATCGTATGTTGTTGTGTCGTCTTTAATTTGTTTCCATGTGATTCATATGTATTATGATCGGTTTATGATAAGAAGTGAATAATGTAGTACGATGAAGTACATGTCTAAAAGTTTTTGGTTAATATTTGTCTCTTGTATCTATATTTTCTACTAGTTGTATCACAAAAAAGATAATGAGTGACATCATCGTCGGATTCAGGATTTAAGCTTTAAGGATTACTATTTAAATCTTATGGGTTATTATAGCAATCTCAAGTTAATATTCAATAATAATTGGATTCACTCATAATTTAAAAAGTGCAATAGGGTCAATGATAAAGTTTTGAAGGTATATATCAAGTTTAAATCATCGATCCACCTCTGGTCATCCCACATGTATTTCCTTATTTAGCAGATACTCTTACTTTTTTAGAATAACCGGAGAAAAACAAAAAGATATGTTCAAAGCAGTACCACAGATATGCATTCATGATTTCTTGCTGCTTTTAGTAGGCACTATCCCATGACATACAGAAAAGTTTTAATGTTGCTTTAGGTCATCACAAGTTTGAACCTCAATTATGACATTCTAGTATTTTTATCCTTTTATATAAATTTCTCGATCCACCACTAATCAATATTAACTTTTCTACTTTGCAATCAAGTACAAATGGTGAATTTCTTTCAAATATATAATACCAATTTTAAAAGTTGGAGAAGAAGAGAAGTAGAAGAGAGTGAGGAAGGGTAAAAAGAGTATTTGGCTTGTCTGTAAAATAAAATAAGTCTATTTTTGCACAACTAATATTGTTGAGAAGAGTTTTTTCAAAAGTGCTTTTTTCAAAAGTACTTTTGGTGAGAAGCAATTTGTGTTTGATAATTAATTTGAAAAGCACTTCTAATCAGCAACTAGTGTTTGACCAAGGTGAAAATTGCTTCTGATTGTATTTTTCTCAAAAGTGCTTTTGGAGAAAAGCTTCTTTTTTCTACTTCTCCAAAACTGCTTCTGTTTCTTCTTCTACTCAAAAGCATTTTTTTTTCTGCTAAAAGTTTGTTCAAGTACTTCAACTTTAAGAAAAAAACATTTTTTTTAAAAAAAAAAGTGCGCTTGATTTTGAAGAAGCTTGACCAAACAGCTATAAGATTTGAACTTACAATGCCCTAAGAGCAATTTCAGCCACAATGTTTACCACTATTTACGAAACAAAAGGGAAAATTACATCCCTTGTCACTTGGCCCAACAACCCATCAGAAAATGGCCCATGTTTGGAGCCCTTATCCAGTGTAGCCCAGGTTGTACATAACCTGAAAATTATTTTTCACCAGTTAGCCCCTTTTTTCTTCGTTCCCCTCTTTTTTTGTTCGTTCCAGTTACATCCCTTGTCATTCCCCTTTTTTCTTCATTCCAGTTAGCCCACCCCTTATTTCTCTGTTCCCCTTTCTTCTTCATTCCCCTTTTTTCTTCATTCTTCTTCTCCTTCCCAAGTCAGCCTTTGCACCACAAAATTTCTCTACTATTGTTATTCTCCTTCAATTCTTTTCCGGATTCCAATGGTTAATTAAGGATTTGAAAAATAAAAGTCACCATTACAGGTGGTTCGAAGATTCGATTTCAGAAATTGAGTTTTTCGATTTGTTAGTTGCTTGGAATGGGTGTTGTCTCAATTGATTGGAATCATCAAGATGAGTTCAAAACGTAAATTTCAAGTGATTTGGAGTAGATTTAGGCTATATTTGAGTTAAATTTCAGAGGATGCCCAAGGAAGAAGAAGAACACATGAAGCTCCATTGATAGGATTCATTTGTATAATAATGTATAATACTGTATAAATAGTATATAATAGTGTATAAACACAATTTATACACTATTATATACAAGGTTGATACATTATTTACAGGTATTTGGTGAATTTTTCGCATTATGTTCTTCTTCTTCTTCTTCTTCTCATTCTTCTTATACACCTATATACATAGTGTATCAAGAATATTTTCACTCTGTGATTATACATCTTTATACACTTTTATACAACTATATACATAATGTACCTCTTTGTATAAAAGTGTATAATATTGTATAAGCATCGCTGACGAAATTTTTGTACGATTTTCACTTGCAATTCTTGTATAAAACTAGTCTAAATCTCCAGCAAATAGCTTCAAACTTTGTATACAACCTACTTAGACTATTTCTAATAAGTTCAAACAATACCCACTCCAAATTTCTCACAAAATCATAATCGAAATTTAACAAGATTAGCATTAAAGGACATGAGATTTTAGGTTTCTCGCGTCTGTTTTTGCGTTTTGCAGTTGTGATAGGTATGTATAAACCTGAAGATATACAAAAAAAAAAAAAAAAAATTCAGAGAAGTATTGGTTATGGAAGAAGGCACGAAAGAGTGTTGACTGAATGAGAACTTATTTTTGTTTTCAGCTTTGTTTGCATATGATTCTTTTTCATTAATTAAATTAAATATTTATGGGTGAAAAATGAGGAGAGAGCTACAATATGGGTAGGTAGGAATAAATGAGGTTGTTATAATTAGAGAGAATGGAAAAAGCAAAGATCTTATTGATATTTGGCTATATATTTGCAAACTTGTAACTGGGCTAAAATAGTGCAAGGTCAACTTATGGAGCGCATTATTCTGTAATTTTGTCGAAACAAAATCACAGCACCGTATTTATCTGATGAAGCTCCTTCGTCTCGGACTCTCGGTTATAAAATTTTGTATGTTCCTTTTTCTAGCACTACTTACAAATTAAAACCCGAATTTTTTTTGCAGCAGTGCATAAGTAGGGTATGTATTACTGAGAATCTCCAATAAATACAAAATCATTGAAAATTAATCCTGAATCTCTACAGATGCCTATACTCTTACATTAGTCTGTACACCCCCCCCCCCCCCCCAAAAAAAAGAACCCCCCACCCAAACCAAATCTCTGAGCCTTACAAAAGAAGGTGATTTTATGATGTGATCATTTGCAACAATTAGAAAGTAGATTGTGATTGACTTTCACGAGTTAAAAGAAAGGTAATTTACTAGCAAAGATTGCATTATTTTGCTTGAACTATGTATGGTTATTATATATACTTAATATTCTACCAAAATGCACACACAGTTCATTAGACCAACTAAATAGCATATAACTAAAACGTATTTATCAAAATGCCTCAAGAATATTTATGAATTGGATGGGATCAAGAACGGAAATCTGAATTAGCCAAGCCAATGAATTCTAGATACCAGATGATTACATATTTAAAAAGAAATATCGGCAAACGCCATACAGTTTAAACTTGATGATGACATTTGGAAAAGTTTCCGAATAGTAAGAGGTTTTCTACATAAGTGTAAATGCATTCTATTTGACCCTTTTGGGAAGTCCCTGCATTTCAAATTCTCTCCAAATTTTTTTCGTGACATCATAACATAAATAGGAGAATTCATTGCTTTTCTCTATCTTAGCAACAAACACAATCTCCCCTTATACGTTACTACTAGAAAACTGTCAAAAAGCGTTCAGGAAAACCGACCGAAATCGATCGGAATCCAAGGAAAATTGACCGATTTCCGATCCGATCGATTTTAATTCGTCGAAAAAAATAGTGGTTGCTAGCGTTTGATGACCGTAGTCGGTCGAAATTTCGGACCAAATTCGGTCAGTAAATTCAATACCTTTGAGCAAATAACCTGACACAAAAGTAATATACCAACCGAAGTCAATCGGTATTGTAGAAAATAATTTCTACTTTAGCGACCGACATTGGACGATATCATAATTATTTATTTTTAAAAAAATTGTACACTTCCGACCGAAATTTGTCGGTTGTATTAAAATTAATGAAATTTTGTCACGACCCCAATTTTTCCTTGTAGGATACTCGTGACGGCACCTAGTTTCTAAGACTATGTAAGCCTAACAACAACGGAAATAACTGAATTAATAATTAAAATCTTAAACTCAACAACTGATATAAGAAAAAATCTCCACAACTCAGTACATATGTAAATTTCCCAAAACCAGGTGAAATACAAGTCACAAGCTCTACAAAGTAACACTAAATATCTCATACATCATAGTCTAATAAAGATGGGGAAATAACATATTATAGGTAGAGGGGGAACTCTGAGGTCTCCGGACACCAACAGGTATATGTTGAAGTCTCCACGTACAGACTCACCTCACTGATGCCTGGCCTGGTAGGAAGTACTTGGATCTGCATAAAAAGATGTGCAGAAGCATAGCATGAGTACACCACAACGGTGTCCAGTAAGTGCCAAGCCAAACCTCGATAGAGTGGTGACGAGGTCAGGTTAGGGCCCTTCTGGAAATAATAAGAAACAGAACGAAAGATTTAACAATATACGTTAATAATGACAATGGAAATGAAACAAGTAAGGAGTATGCCACAATTACACAAAATAAGGCAAATAATACACCACGGAAGGAAATAGGGATTTGCATGTTAAGAAAAATAGAACAACTAAAGACAAGTACCCAATAGAGAAATATCAACGAAGGCACTCCCGAGTATGGCCTCGTAGTCCCAAATCATAAATAAATTCACAATCTTTCCTTATATACACACGGGAGCCTTCACATTTAGTTTTAAAAATTATTTTTCTGGAAATAGCATCCCGCGTTTCAGCCCACCTTATCATACTGCATGACTTCAAGTAGTTCGCCTACTAGCCATGGGCATCAAGCCCACCTTATCTCACTGCATGCATTTCAACACCCAAAGCTTATACCACCGCATGCGTATCACTTTCACAACGTATCACAATTCGTACCACAAGTGCCCAAATATTACAACTTGCCAAAGAACTCAACAATAATATTATTTCCACAATAAGGAGCCCATGACTCAGCCACAATGTACAAAAAATCTCAAAAAAATATTCGGGAGTGAACAACTCAACAGAATAATATTTCACAATTTAACATTTTGCCTCTACCAATTCAGCATCAGACATTTCATATTTTAATAATTCAAGTATGGAATTCAACTTTCAAATAATGAACACGGAATAAAATGGGACAAACCTTCAACTAAACAGGTAAATCAATTAGCAAGAAAAATGTAAGGGAAATAGGACATGTGAAAATAGAATAGCGATGATGACTATAACATGATAAAATAACTCAATTAATACATGACATGGATCTACAAAATTAAAGCCAAAATTTTTCACATTTAGCCCGTGTACACACTCGTCATCTCGAGTACACGGCTTTCAATACATCACAATTATCATAATGACACCAATCCTAAGGGGCATTTCCCCTACACAAGGTTAGACAAGTTACTTATCTCAAATCGCGCTATCTCAATTCACTAGTAGGCTTTTTTCTCGAATATCCAACTCCGAATGGCTCGAATCTAGCCAAAACAATTTCATACTATAATTATAACCATAGAAAACAAATTCGAACGATAAAATTTATGATATTTACAAAGAAATTAAAAAGTCAATTCGGAAAGTCAACGCAGGGCCCGCATCTCGAATTTACAAAAGTCACGAAATACGAACCCTCATTCAACGACGAGTCCAACCATACCAAAATTACAAAATTCTGATCCTACCTCGGCCCTCAAATCCGTAAGTTTAACCAAAAGGGTTTTCACAATTTTCCAACTTAAAACACCAATTAAATGCTAAAAACAACAATAGATTCGGGTATTTTAACAAAAATTGAGTCAGAAATTCTTACCCTAATGTTTTCCTTAAAAATCTCCCGAAAATTGCCTCTCCCCAAACTCTAAATACAAAAATAGAACTTAAGTTCTACTGTCGAGTCATTTACCCTACGCGATCGGGGAAAATTCTACTCGTGCGAAGCACAAAAATTGACTGCCAAGAATTAACCTTACGCGATAGCGGACGAATTCACGCGATTGCGAAGCACAGCATTCTCTAACCTACGCGATCGCATAGAACAACGCGTGAAATCTCCAGCTCCCTCCTTTCCTCTACGCGAACGTGGCTTAATCCACGAGTTTGCGAAGCACTGATGGCCAACATCTTCGCGATCGCGGACCTTCCCACGTGATCATATAGCACAAAATCCTAGCTGCCTTAAATTAGCCTCCGCAATCGCGGTCCTTCCCACGCGATTGCATATAAGGAAACCAGACCTGCAACATCAGCTATCATCTAAGTCCAAATTTCAATCCGCTAGCCATCCGAAATACACCTGAGGCCCCCGGGACCTCAACCAATTGTGCCAACACACCCTAATTCATGGTACGAACTTAGTCAAGCCTCAAATCACATCAAACAACACTAAAACAATGAGTTGTACCCCAATTCAAGCTTAATGAAAACTAAGAAATTCTAACTTCTACAATCGATGTCGAAACATATCAAATCAAGTCCGATTGACCTCAAATTTTGCAACCATGTCATAAATGACATTACGGATCTATTCCAACTTCCAGAATCGAATTTCGACCCTGATATAAATAAAGTCAACTCCCGGTCAAACTTTCCAAGAATCTTCCAGTTTCCAACTTTAGCCAATTTACACCGAAACGACCTACGGACCTCCTAATCAACATCCGGTCACACTCCTAAGTCTAAATAACCATGCGGAGATATTGCAATCATCAAAACTTCATTCCGGGGTTGTTCACACAAAAGTAAAACTATGGTCAACTTTTATAACTTAAACTTTCAACTCAGGGACTATGTGTCCCATTTCACTCCGAAACCAAAACCAAACACCCCGGTAAGTTACATAATCAAAATATAGCATAGAGTAAGCATAATCTAGGGGATCGGGGCTAAAATACTCAAAAAAACCGACCGGGTCGTTACATCTCCCCCTCTTAAATAAACGTTTGTCCTCGAACGGGTCTAGAATCATACCTTGAGTCTAGAATAGATATGGATATCTGCTCCGCATCCCCCGCACGGTCTCCCAAGTAGCCTCCCCGACTGGCTGGCCTCTCCACTGCACTTTCACTGAAGCTATATTCTTTGGCCTCAACTTTCGAACCTGCCGATCCAAAATGCCCACCGACTCCTCAACATAAGATAGATCCTTATCCAATTGGGCTGAGTTGAAATCTAACACATGGGACGGATCACCGTGATACTTCCGAAGCATAGAAACATGTAATACTAGATGAACTGCATTTAGACTAGGTGGTAGTGCAAGCTTGTAGGCCACCTCTGCAATCTTTCAAGAATCTCAAAAGGTCCGATATACCTAGGGCTCAACTTGCCCTTCTTCCCAAACCTCATAACATCCTTCATGGGCGAAACCCGGAGCAACACCCACTCCCCAACCATGAATGCATCGTTGTGAACCTCCGATCCGCATAACTCTTCTGTCTAGATTGGGATGTACGAAGTTGATCCTAAATCAATTTAACATTCTCGAAAGCATCTTGAACCAAGTGTGTACCTAATAGCCTAGCCTCACCCGGCTCAAACCAACCCACTGAAGACCGACATCGCCTCACATATAAGGACTTATACGGAGCCATCTGAACGCTCAACTGGTAGCTGTTGTGTAGGCAAACTCTGCAAGTGGCAAGAACTGATCTCAAGAACCCCCTAACTCTATCACACATACACGTAGCATATCCCCCAATATCTGAATAGTGCGCTCGGATTGTCCGTCCGTCTGAGGGTGAAATGTTGTACTCAGCTCAACCCGTGTGCCTAACTCATTCTTTACGGCCTTCCAGAACCGCGATGTAAACTGCGTACCCCGATTAGAGATGATGGATACCGGTACGCCATGCAGTATGGCAATCTCGCGAATATAAACCTTAGCCAGCTGCTATGAGGAACAAGTAGTCATCACTGGAATGAAATGAGCCGACTTGGTCAACCTATCCACAATCACCCAAACTGGATCGAACTTCCTCTAAGTCTGTGGAAGCCCAACAACAGAATCTATAGTAATCCGCTCCCATTTCAACTCTAGAATCTCTAGCTTCTGAAGCAATCCACCTGGCCGCTGATGCTCATACTTCACATGTTGATAATTTAGGCACCGTGCTACATACTCCACTATGTCTTTCTTCATTCTCCTCCACCAATAGTGCTACCTCAAGTCCTGATATATCTTGGCGGCACCCAGGTGAATGGAATACCGCAAACTGTAAACCTCCTAGAGAATCAATTCACGCAAGCCATCCATATTGGGAACACATAACCTGCCTTGCATCCGCAACACACCGTCATCCCCAATAGTGACCTCCTTGACATCGTCGTGCTGAACTGTGTCCTTGAGAACAAGCAGATGGGGGTCGTCATACTAACGCTCTCTGATACGATCATATAGAGAAGACTGAGAAACCACACAGGCAAGAACTCGACTGGGCTCCGAGACATCCAATCTAACAAACTGGTTGGCTAACGCCTGAATCTCCAATGCTAATAGCCTCTCTACCACGGGTAGATATGCTAAACTATCCAAACTCTCCGCCTTTTGACTCAAGGCATCGGCTACCACATTGGCCTTCCTAGGATGATACAAGATGGTGATATCATAATCCTTAAGTAACTTTAACCACCTCTGCTGCCGCATATTAAGATCTTTCTGTTTGGATAGATCTTGTAGGCTCCGATGGTCGGTATAGACCTCAAAATGGACGCCGTATAAATAATGCCGCCAAATATTCAAGGCATGAACAATAGCTGTTAGCTCAAGGTCGTGGACCGAATAATTCTTCTCATGTACCTTTAACTGTCTAGACACACCGGCAATCACCTTACCATCTTACATCTACACCGCGCCGAGACCAATACGTGACGTATCACAATACACAGTATAAGACCCCGAACGTGTAGGAAACATAAACACTGGGGCTGTAGTCAAAGCTGTCTTGAACTTTTGAAAGCTCTCCTCATACTCCTCGGTCCACCTTACCGGAGCACCCTTCTGGGTCAATCTGGTCATAGGTGAAGTAATAGATGAGAAACCCTCTACGAATCGACGATAATACCCTGCCAAACTAAGGACACTCCAGATCTCAGTAGCTGATGACGGATTGGGCCAACTCTGCACTACTTTGATTTTCTTCGGATCTACCTGGATCCCTCACTCGACACTAAATGACCCAAAAGCCCCACCGAATCAAGCCATAATTCATACTTTGAAAATTTTGTATATAATCTCTTTTCTCTCAAGGTCTGAAGTACTGTCCTCAAGTGCTACACATTATTCTTCCGGCTTTGGAATTACACCAAGATGTCATCAATAAACACAATAACGAATGAGTCCAGATAAGGCTGAAATACACTGTTTATCAAGTGCATGAATGCTGCTGGGGCATTGGTCATCCCAAATGACATCACGAGGAACTTGTAATGACTATACCGAGTCCTGAAAGCAGTCTTTGGGATATCTGGCTCCCGAATTTTCAACTGATGATAGCCCGAACACAAGTCAATCTTTGAGAACACTCTAGCACCCTGTAGCTGATCAAATAGGTCATCAATGCGTGGCAATGGATACCCGTTCTTCACTGTAACTTTGTATAACTGTCAATAATCAATACACATGCGCATAGAACCATTCTTCTTCTTTACAAATAAGAGCACCCCAAGGCGATACACTGGGCCGAATGAAACCCTTATCCAACAACTCTTGAAACTGTTCTTTTAACTCTTTCAATTCTGCTAGGGTCATACGATATAGTGGAATAGAAATGGGCTGAGTGCCCGGAAGCAAATCAATACCAAAGTCGATATCATTGTCGGGCGGCATGCCTGGAAGATCCGCTAGAAATACATAAGAAAAATCCCTCACTATCGGAGCTGACTCTACGGTAGGAGTATCTACACAAATATCTCTCACGAAGGCTATATAAGCATTGCACCCTTTCTCAATCATACGCTGAGCCTTTAGAAATGATATAACCCTGCTAGGAACATAATCCAAGGCACCACCCTATACTATCCATGGTACATCTGGCATAGTCAGCGTCGCAGTCTTGGCATGACAATCGAGAATAGTATGATAGGTGACAACCAATCCCTGCCCAAAATAATATCAAAATCTACCATACAGAGCAATAAGAGATCGGCTCTGGTCTCAAAACCATTAATAACAATTAAACACGACCAGTACACATAATCAACAATAATGGAATCTCCCACATGCATGGACACATAGACAGGAGAACTCAGAGAATCACAGTGTACACCCAAATATGGAGCAAAATAAGATGATACATAGGAATAGGTGGTGCCTGGATCAAACAAGGCTGATGCCTCTCCATGACAAACCGAAATAATACCTATGATAATTAAGTCAGATGCAACTGCCTCAGTCATTGTTGGAAGAGCATAATATATGGCCTGGCCTCCCCCTCTAAGGCGACCTCTACCTTCCCGACCTCCACCTTGAGCTGGCTATGCAGGTGGTGTGGTAGCTGGAGTGGTAACCATGGCTTGGGAAGCCTGAGGGCCCTGTAGAATAAGTGGGGCCTGAGTAATCTGTGGAGGTGCACCCCATCCTGAGTCGAGGGTAATCCCTCACCATATGACGAGTGTCACCACAGTCAAAACAAGCTCTCGGAGGACGTGGCTGTTGTGAATGGCTCGGGCCTAATCTGTTGGATTGATCACTGTAAGCACCCCAAGCACTCCGTCCAGGAGGTACACTAGACAATGGAGCTGCATAATGGGGAACCTGAGGCCTGGGAGTAGCCGGAATATCGCTGAAAGTTGGAAGTGCTGAATGAATAAGATGACTCACATAGCCTCTACCATGACGGGATGCAGTTGGGGAGGCCTCTAGGCCTCCCTCTCCTCTCTCTCTCGGGCCCACATACCCTCCAATATCCTAGAGATCCACACTACCTGCTGGTATACGATGTCCATTTCTGGATATCGAGCCATGCTGAATCTGATACCAGGGTTGAGCCCCTCGATAAATTGACCAACCCCTCTCTGACAGTAGCAACCAAGGCTGGTACATGCATGGACAAATCACTGGCTAGACTGTATACTCTGACATAGTCACAGAATGCTAGTGCAACTGCTCAAACTCTGCATGTATCTGAGAATTGAGCCCAAGTGAGTGAAGCTGCCTCACCCGGACTGCCCAACTCATACGCTCGCCACCACTGATAAGCTGCTCCCTTAAGCTGGAATATAGTGAAAGCAACACCACTACACTCCATAATACCCATAGTGCGGAGGATACAGTGGCACTCCTCATGAAAACCTTGGGCATCCTCCCACGCCAAGCCACTGAAAGTAGGAGGGTGGTACTTCTTGTACCTCTCTAGCCTGAGCTGCTCCCCTTCTAAAACTACTACCTTAACCTCTGGCTGAACTGGGACAACTGGCTACACTGGTATGACCTCTTGGACCTGATCAACCTTGATCCATTGCTCTAGAGTCTATGTCCATCCCCTGGCCTGAGATGTGGCAGGAGTACATGGAATTTACCCCGCCTGAGTTAAGGTGCCAAACATGCTCAAAACATGGGTAATGGTCCAGGGGTAGCAATAGGCATCTCAGGTGACTGCTCTCAAACTCGAGCTACTGGTGACTCCTCTGAAGCAACTCGTACAGGTGCTCTGGCTGCACCACGTGGACGTCCTTGGCCTCTGCCATGGCCCCGGCCTCTCGCCGAGGGGGGACTCCGAGGCCTGCAGACACCGGCAGGTCTACCTTGAAGTCTCCATGTACGGACTCAACTCACTGATGCCTGGTCTGGTAGGAAGTACCTGGATCTACACAAAAATATGTGCAGAAGCGTAGCATGAGTACACCATAGCGGTACCCAGTAAGTGCCCAGCCTGAACTCAATAGAGCAGTGACGAGGTCAGGTCAAGGCCCTACTGGAAATAATAAGAAACAGAACGAAATATTTAACAATATATATTAATAATGACAATGGAAATGAAACAAGTAAGGAGTATGCCACAATTTAGCTACACAAACTAAAGGCAAATAATAAACCATAGAAGGAAATAGGGATTTACATGTTAAGGAAAGCAGAACAACCAAAGACAAGTATACCAATAGAGAAATATCAACAAGGGCACTACCGAGGTACCGCCGTAGTCTCAAATCATAAACAAATTCACAATCTTTCCGTATATCACCGCGGGAGCCTTCACATTTAGTTTGAAAAATCATTTTTCTGAAATAGCATCCCACATTTTAGCCCACCTTATCACACCGCATGACTTCTAGTAGTTCCCATACCAGCCACGCCTATCAAGCCCACCTTATCTCACTGCATGCCTTTTAACACCCAGACCTTATATCACCGCATGCGTATCAATATCACAATGTATCACAATTCGCACCTCAAGTGTCCTAATATTAACACTTGCCAAAGAAATCAATAATAACACTATTTTTTCACAATAAGGAGCTCACGGCTCAACCACAATGTACACAAAATCTCAAAAAAATATTCAGGAGTGAATAACTCACCAGAATAATATTTCACAATTTAACACTTTGCCTCAATACCAATTTCAGCATAAGATATTTCATATTTTAATAATTCAAGGAATTCAACTTTCAAATAATGAGCATGGAATAAAAGGGACAAAACTACAACTAAACAGGTAAAACAATTAGCAAGAAAAAGGTAAGGCAAATAGGACACGTGAATATAGAATAACGATAATGAATATAACATGATAAAATAACTCAATTAATACGTGACATGGATCTACACAATTAAAGCCACAATTTTCCACATTTAGCCCGTGTACACACTCGTTACCTCGCGTACACGGCTTTCAACACATCACAATTATCATAACGACACCAATCCTACCGGGAATTTCTCCCACACAAGGTTAGACAAGTCACTTACCTCAAATCGCGCTATCTTTATCCACTAGTAGGCCTTTTCCTCAATTATCCAACTCGGAATGGTTCGAATCTAACCAAAGTAATTTCATACTATATATAACCATAGGAAACTAATTCGAACAATAAAATTTATGATATTTACAAAGAAATTAAAAAGTCAATTCGGAAAGTCAATGCGGGCCCACGTCTTAAATTTACAGAAGTCACGAAATCCGCACCCCCATTCAACGACGAGTCCAACCATACCGAAATTACCCAATTCTAATCATAACCCGACCCTCAAATCTTCAAGTTTAACCAAAAGGGTTTTCACAATTTTTAATTTTAAACACCAACTAAATGCTAAAACCAACAATAGATTCGGGGACTTTAACAAAACTCGTGTTACGAATTCTTACCCCAATGTTTTCCAAGAAAAAATCCCGAAAATCGCCTCTTACCGAGCTCTAAATCGCAAAAATAGCATTTCCCCAACTTAAGTTCTACTGCCTAGTCATTTTCCGTATGCGATCGTGGAAAATTTTTCGCGATCGCGATGCACAAAATTTAACTGCCAAGAATTAACCTACCCCGATCACGGATGAATTCACGCGGTCGCGAAGCACAACCTTCTCAGACCTTCGCGATCGTATTGAATAGCGCGTGAAATCTCCATCTTCCTCTACGCGATCGCGGCTTAATCCATGCATTCGCGAAGCACTGATGCCCAACAGCTTTGCGATCGTGGACCTTCCCACACGATCGCATAGCACAAAATCCTAGCTGCCCAAAATAAGCCTACGCGATCATAGTCCTTCCCACGCGATCGCGTATAAGGAAACTAGACCTGCACCATCAGTTATTATCTAAGTCCAATTTTCAATCAGTTCGCCATCCGAAATACATCCGAGGCCCCCGGGACTTCAACCAATTCCAACACGCCCTAAATCATGATATGAACTTAGTCGAGGCCTCAAATCACATCAAACAACACTAAAACCACGAATCGCACCCCAATTCAAGCTTAATGAAAACTAAGAAATTCCAACTTCTACAATCGATGCCGAAACTTATTAAATCAAGTCCGATTGACCTAAAATTTTTCACACAAGTTATAAATGACATTAAGGGTTTATTACAACTTTCGGAATTGGATTTCGACCCCGATATTAATAAAGTCAACTCCTGATCAAACTTTCCAAAAACCATCCATTTTCCAACTTTCGCCAATTTACGCCGAAACGACCTACGAACCTCCAAATCAATATTCGGTCGTGCTCCTAAATCTGAAATCACCACACGGAGCTATTGGAATTATTAAAACCTCATTCCGAGATCGTCTACACAAAAGTTAAACTATGGTCAACTCTTACAACTAAAACTTTTAACATAGGGACTATGTGCCCATTTCACTCCGAAACCAAAATCAAATGCCCCGAAAAGTTACATAATCACAATATAGCATTGAGGAAGAATAATTTAGGGGATCAGGGATAAAATACTCAAAACAACCGGACGGTTCGTTACAAATTTAAAATAAAAAATTCCGACCGATTTCAGTCGGTAATTTCAATACCTGAATTTTTTTTTATTGTTGATACCAACCGATGTCGGTTAGTAATATAAAATTTTGGGAATTTTATTTTAACTTTTCCGATGACTTCGATTGGTATGCAGTCAGTTTTCTAGGTAAAAGAATACATCTGTTTTACAGACGCATCACCTGCAACAACCAACAACCTATAATGGCAGCATTAGATTGCTGCCATTTAACCAATATGTCATGACCCAAAATCAACCGTCGTGATGGAGCCTATCTGGAACTAGGCCATCCTTTACTTTCAACCCATCACAACAAAATAACTTTGAAAATAAAGGCGGAAGTAGTTAACATTAAAGAAAAGCCTTTTTGAACACAGAAATAATCCAAAATATGATGCAATTCAAGCCCAAATCGGGGTGTTAATGAGTACATGAGTGTCTAAACCAGAATACAGTCCACTACAGAGTCTAGAGAGTAAAAACTGAATACAGATAGAGATAAAGAAGGAGAGTCAAGGTCTGCGAACGCTGTGCAGCTACCGCGATAGTCTCCAAACTTTGATGTCTCAATCAGCAGCCAACGCCGTGACCAGAAACGACGGGATCTGCACACGAGGTGCAGGGAGTAACGTGAGTACATCTAACTCAGTAAGTAACAAGTCCAAGCTTTGGACTGAAAGGTTGTGACGGACTCGACCGGTACAGATAAAATAGAAATGAATGTGTAGAAATGTAGGCATGCTTTTAAATTAAGTAGGCAACTCAAAACAGTAAAGTAAAGCAGATCCGAACAATATAAGGAATATAACTCTGCTATCTCTACATGCCAATGCATATTTTGTATGTGATGCACCATGCTGTCAGCCTCATGTGCTCACTCTCTCAAATGCTCAACCACTCGGTACTGTATATGGCCCATACGGCCAAGGGAAGATCCATCCTGGAATATATACATCACTCACCATCAGTCATCCAGTACCGAGGAATGCCGATCCAGCCCTATGGATAAGATCCATCTCCAGGTATCAAGTACTTTGGACAAGATCCATGTCCACGGAAGATCCATCCCTCAATAATATCAACTGCGCTCACTGGGGGTGTGTAGAGACTCCGAAGGGGCTCCTACTGCCCAAGTGCTATCACAAATCAATATGACCGCTGTGACGTGCAGCCCGATCCTAACTGTCACTCATAATCAGAATCTCGGCCTCACTAGGTCATCAATCTGTTACCCCCCATATTTTCGTACGCGAAAGTACGCCATAAGTAAATTGATATAAGGTCGAAAATGAGATGTTACATCCCGCATTTTCGTATGTTAAAGTTTCGTTGTAAGTTAATCGACATAAGTTTGGGACTGAGATTATTTTGAGATTTTAAGAATTATGCTATTTCTAACAAGTGATAAGTAAATTTGTAAAAGTGAGAGGGTAAGCCAATCGAAGAAAATAAGTTTCGTCGAAGTTTGACAATTTGGGATAAAATACGGTCCGAGCTATAATACCCGGTATTTATGGACTAGTGCCATATAAGGTACCACATGACCATTATGGTATGATGTATAAAGTTTGTTAAAAATAAGTAGTATTTTAAGTAATTTAAGATAATTCTTAATTATGTGGATAATTAGTTAATTATTAATTTAATGGGAGATTAACCATGTAATTAAGGATTTGTGGATAATTAATAGGTGGGGACAAAGCTCCCCAACGTGGTAGCAGGTGGAGAAAGGTTTTATGACTCTTGACTTTAGACAACTAAATTAGGAAGACACATGGTCAATAATCTTAGCCATCAAACACGTAGAAGGAAAGTTTATTAGTCATCCTTATAATTCTCTTTTTACCTTTGTACCCATTCATGAGCTATTAATTCAATGTATTTTTTTTGTCACCTAAACCACTAAAAACAACAGAAACCAAAAGTTCTAATATTATGAACGTAACAAGTCCACTTACTGAAGAGGAAACTTTCAAACCAACACACCATGTTTGTTTATGAGTATAACATCTTGTGAAGAAAGAACGAAAATCAACATAAGTATGTTCCTTCTCGTGATATATAGAGCTCTCAGTCAAGTTCCAATAAGCTGCACCAACTATGATCATGCTCATTAGTCATTAATCATTATACTGTTGTCTTAGCACCAACAAACACATTCACAATTTGGAAGGGATTTGAAAATTCAACGAGACTCCATATATATTAGCACCGGGAGTTCTTGGTTGAGAAAAATTTCATACGAAATTATACTGCGTAATAGCAACGGAATTTTGTGATTCTAAGGGAGTACGGTGCAATCCTTCTCAAGAATATCATACGGATGTTCCCCTACCCCGATCTTGCCGATTACATGTTGTCGCAATTGACGTGTATTAAAGGGATTGTCAAGAGAACCGGCTCGCGTATGTTAAGGCTATCCCTTCTTTCTTTTTGGCTATATGACACGAACAAAACGAGCAAATGCACAAATATCGTAAATGACTATATTCATAGAAGTATTAGAGATGTCTATGTTCTTGAATTCCCATATGTCTTATTATTCTATCGTCTGTTCATGGGTCTCAGAAAATACGTAAGTTGATAAAGTTTGTTTCATGATATTAATCAGAGGTATAATGGTCTTATAACGTACCGAGAAATTTTATTAACGTATTTCATATGCATTTCATGCATTTATACATGCACATTTACCCATGACTAGATGGCATTATATACGCGTATATATATGTATATGGGATATGGGAAAGGTTATGGCGTTATATACGCACCACCACCTAATCACCTGGTATACGTTGATGATTTGCCTACAATGGCTGAGATGATATTATGGGATGCCCTCAGAGGCTTGATGATGTTATGAACACATGTACCTATGCACGACATGACATTCATACGTATATGCATGACACTATAAGTATTTCATGATTTACGGAGTTATTCAGACTTACAGGTTGAGTCATTTACTCTATGTTTCTTCCATGTCTTTTATGTACTTATTTATTTGCCTTACATACTCGGTACGTTATTCGTACTGACGTCCCTTTTGTCTGGGGACATTGCGTTTTATGCCCGCAGGTCCCGATAGACAGGTTGAGAGTCCTCCAAGTAGGCTATCAGCTCAGCGGAAGATGTTGGTACGCTCCATTTGCTCCGGAGTTGCTTATTTGGTCAGTAGGATTAGTACATGTATTAATTGGTATGGCGGATGTCCCGACCTTTATTATATTATGTATTCTTAGAGGCTTGTAGACAGATGTCATGTATACGAATTCTTTTATGGCCTTGTCGGCCTATGTTTTGAGTATATAAAGGATCATGTCGGCCTTAGTGGCCCGTACGTCATATGTATAAGTTTGGATTACATGTTTGGTCGTCCAACGTCGAGTATTTCCCCATGTTTTATTTTAATTATCTCACGATAGTCTCTCTCGCTCATTTATCTATGATAGTATGATATGAAAGATACGTTACATTGGTACTCGGATGAGTAAGGTACCGGGTGCCCGTCGCGGCCATCGGGTTGGGTCGTGACAAAAGTGGTATCAAAGCACTTCTGTCCTAGGGAGTCTACAAGTCGTGTCTAGTAGATTCTTGTTTATGGGTGTGTCGTGCACCACACTTTTAAGCAGGAGGCTACAGGGCATTTAGGACTGTCACTCTTTCTTCTTACTCTAGATCGTGTGGTAGAGCTCAATTGTAAGAACTCAATTTCCTAATCTCTATCTTATTCGTAATACGACAATGTCCACATCCAGAAAGATGGTTGGTAAGAGATATAGCTGTGGAAGAGTTGAGTCAGAGGAACTCGATTTTTGTATCATGCTTATGATGAATAAATATGAGGTATTCAGCAGATCATGTGTGTACTAAGACGTATAAGCTTCTAGATAAGGACCTTAAGGCAAGAATGCCTATCCATTCTTAGGGTAAAAAGCAATGAAAGAATCAGAAAGTACAAGTTTCAACAAGTAAAAGAAACAAGGTAAATAGGGGTACGGGGTACCTAGTTAGTAGAGATGAACATTAACTACAATTCAAGCAGAGAAATATATGCATTGAGTTACCTTCAATTGTAACAAAGGTATGTACAATTGGCCACACCCATCTCATTTATGCCCTATGGAAGATAACATAAGTAGTATAAGAGAAGGACAAATATTAGGATCCGGCTGGGGTTAGAGTGACCCAAAATGGTGGATGAATTGTTTGGTAAGTTGACATTTTCGAAGGATAATGTGCTAATAGATCTCCTTGCGAGACACCCAGATGGTGCACTCTAAAATAGTACAGCTAGATATGAGTACTAGAAAGGTAGGCACTGGAATCCTGGAAAGGATAAATATTAACTTAGTATGGCTCCGTCCCTAGTAGAGAGATAATGTTAAGTAGCCCGAAGAGCCAGTGGATGGAGCAAAGGGGAATTAAAAGCAAAAGAATATCTTGTTGAAGCTTTCAGAATAAAGTGATAGACAGAAATGTTGGCAGGAAATAAGAAGGGAGTGCATTATAAGTAAGATGTGACACATGGATAACAACGGAAGAAAAAAAATGACAGTATTACAGAGTCTATCAAGTGAAGGCAAAGTTAGACCCCAAAAGTAATTCAAATCAGTATGGGCTGGTGAACAAGGTAAACTAAACATGGATTGGGGACTGAGTGATTTGATAATGGTCGACATCATGAGAATTTCACATTGCGTTCCGGCGATAATAGAATGGACGACAGAAGAATAATATTTAAAAGGTCATTCAGGAAGACACTTCCCTAAAGCAAGCAATGTAAGCAAAGTTAACCTTAAGGAACTGTGTGTGCCAGTTACACTAGGTGTCTGCCTCGTAAGTAAGGAATTTCGTTATCCTTGGTACAGAAGGATTATCGCAAGGTGAGTAAGGGTCATCGATAATGTGAGAAGATGCCAATGATTAAAAGGTAAAACATCTATAGGTAGATTCTCGTGGCTCCAACTCTTAGTACTCCCCTAAAGAGGGAAATATGGAGTGATGTGGCATTAAGTCATAGTTAAGTGGTTCTAGTGACTGTGGAATGGTAAAGGAAAAATGCGATAAAAATTAAAAAGGAATGAGATTGCACTTATCCAAATCCTATAGATATGCTACAACTCCAGAATATTATGCAAGCACGACGTCAAGGAAAGGAAGTAAGGATTCCTGCACGGAATGTTATTAATAAATATGGAGCCAGTGCAAGAGGTAAGTTAGCAAAGGAAACAACCCAAGGGAGATTACGCGGAATATTGATATGAGGATGGGCCAACGAGTAGTTAGCAGTTGATTTAAGTAGAGCCTAGTTATGGTTAGATAGGAGGTTACAGACGAATCAACAGATCGTGCAAGATAAACATAGTAAAACCCAATATAGTGAATTCAGCCTTGCAGTAATGTCATTGTACTACTTGAGATATATTCAAATAGGAGTCGGGATAGTTAAAGGTACCGTATGAATGCTACGGAAACAAAAGAGAGTGCCACGGCGAAGTCAGTAAAATAATATCAGTTCAGAAGCAACCCTACAAGCACAAAGGCGTGGAGGTAAGTAACTACGGATGATCATAGGCGAGGAAGGACGTCAAGAATTCCATCGAGTATACGATATATCAAGCTCACAACTTTACAAGAGTCAGAAGGTCTCCTTAAGTACTATAATAAAAGACTAGCTGGGAAAGCAAGGAAGAAAGCTTTAACCTAAGCTCAGTAACCTAAGGAGGAAATGGTCTTATAAGGCACCTACCGTGGATTATGAACGGGGATTAAAATCAGAAGTGATATGCAAGATCAATGAGTTGTATGGAATTCCGATATGTGTGGGCACTAAGGTAAGCTAAGTATGCACGCAACAAGGGGGCAGGAAGACTAGGAAAAGTAATTGCTTAAAGCTGAGAAGGAACGAAAAGAACTATTCGATTAATGATCCAGAGTTAGTTAAGTTATCAACACACTTAAGAGTTCGGATATTATCCATGCAGCATATATGTTGAAAATCATACAGCCGTAGAAGGTTCCGATATAAGTTAAAAGGAAGAACTGAGCCCGGGTCATAGACAAATGATTGAATTGTTAAAGGATTGTATCATGAATATTCCATAGCGCCCATGAGAGGCTAAAAGTAATAACTAACACCATGAGCCACAGATCAAAAGATAGCTTAAGCATACATAAAAGTTGATTAGAAGAAAGAGGAAACTAAAGAGTTACACCAACTAAGTAAGGTAAAGGTGAACAACGTACGCGATACTCAAATGTAGGAGGTTGTGAATAGTCCATACTTTGGATAGAAGGCTAAAAGCGCGGGGATTCGTTATCCAAGAATGAGAGCGGCATTGTCAGTGGCATGTCTTCCAGCCTATGGTTTCCAGGTATCAAGAAGGCTAATTAAGAAAGTAAAGAAGAGTTAGAGACGATGTGATGTCGTGCTTGATGTTCCAGAAAGTCATAAGGAAATCTACGACACAAGCAAGTTGAAGGAAGGTTGCGAGTAGTATAAATAAATATACGTAGGACGCAAGCTAAAGTATGGTAAAGCAACAAGGTTTTAGGACGACAGAAATAAGGACAAGAAAGGGCAAATGAGAAGGTGACGAGAAACGAGTAAGTTCTCGGGATTAAGCCTGTGAAAAGTAGAGAGAGCTAATGATTTCTCGAAGTTATAGAAAGCTCAATATAGCCTGAATGAACTCAAAAGAGTTACTCATCATAAGTAGAAACCAAAAGAGATGGAATGTTGCCCTAATAGTAGAATAAGGGTGTAATTGTGGTAGATAAAGGATGACGTTTGGGCCTTTGATTGAGTAATGACTTGAAGAGGATTTCATGAATTGTACAGGATTAAGGTGAGTTATATTGGGATGCTACAAAATACGATTATGGAAGTATAGTATCGCCCCTAGGAGGATCAATGAATTACTCCAGATATCTCTAATGAGACGTGAGCCCTAGCGGCAGTGTTATATAAGTGTCACGACCCAACCCCGGTCGTGATGGCGCCCAACATACTGCTAGGCAAGCCCGACCATTTAGACAACCTTAACTGATTAATCACAGTGGATAGATAAGTTTTCACAACTAAAATACCAAGTTAAATGTGAAATCCTGCATTAGATACTAACATTCGAAAACCCAAAATATAAAATACTAACCAGCCCACAGAATCTGGTGTCACAAGTCTGAGCCTCTAATGCAAGAGTATTAACCTACTACATAATGTTTTTCTAGAAATGTGGAAAACAAATAGATAAAATAGAAGGAAGATCAGGACTGCGAACGCCAATTTGCAGCTACCTTGAATCTCCCGAATGTGATGCTAGGCGGAGAACATCTCACTCAGCCTCAGTGGGTGCACCTGAATCTGCAGACAAGGTGCAGGGAGTATTGTGAGTACTTCCAACTCAGAAAGTAATAAATATAAATAAAGTCTGAGGATAAGAAATCCTAAATGAACACAAAGCAAAGCTATATATACAACAACGTGAACCAATAGCATAATACAGTAAACATTGAAAACAATTATAATAAAATCACATCAGATTAAGAATAAATGATAATTAAATATGCAATGCAACACATAAACCGGTACTCTCCAGTACCCCGCTGCAGCGTGCAACCCGCTCCATTTATTTAACGTCGACGGCGCTCACTGGGGGTGTGCAGACTCCGGGAGGGCCCCCTTACGGCCCAAGCGCAATATAAGCCATCTCGTGGCATCAATCAGGCCCTTGGCCTCATATCAATATCATCATCATACCACTGCGGCATGCAGTCCGATCCCATACTCAGTCCAAAATCACATAAGTCTTTCGGCACAATAATATAAAAATATTCAGCCCAAACTTCATTTAAAATATTACTTTAGTTTCTACTTTTAGGAAAATGGCTGAGTTTACAAAAACAGTGTTAAATACCAGGACTGAGTTTAATATCTAGAAATATGGTAAGAAACCAGTAAAAATAATCCCTGAAGGATTCAAGTAGTTGGCACGAAGCCCAATTATGATAATTCATCCATTTTTATAAGGATATCACAAAACTACAATTAATTAGGTAGTAATTTTATTAAGCGGGACGGACCAAGTCACAATTCCCGACGGTGCTCTACCCCACGCCCGTTATCCGGCGTGCAAGTCACCTCACATAGCTCTACATTGTGCAAATTCGGGGTTTCAAACCCTCAACACAGCATTTACATTTATTACTAACCTCAAACCGGCCAAAGTCCTAGCTTGCTATGTCTTTGCCTTTCAAATTAACCTCCTCGCGTACCGAATCTAATCAAAACCACAACGAATACATCACAATATGCTAATGGGACAATACCCAATTGAAAACAATCGAAAAATATTAAAAATCCCAAAATTGGCAAAAACCCGAGCCCCGGGCCCACTTCTCTAAAATAAGTAAATTTACCATCAACGGATTCCTTATCTCGCCACGAGTCTATACATATAAAGAACACCAAAATCGGAGTCCAAATGACCCATCAAATTCCCATTTTTGCTCTCTTAGGTTTCAAGCCCTAACCTCCATTTTTGACCTTTAATTCCTTGATTTTTCAGTCTAAATTCATGTATTTGCATCATAAAATCGTGTTCTAAGACCAAGAATTCTTACATAATCGAAGTCCTTGAAACCCTCTTCAAAATCGCCCAAAAACTCTCCAAGTCCGAAGTGAAAATATGAACTTTTATGAAATTTCGCGAAGGAATTAAAACTCCTTTCTGATCAGTTGTTTCCGCATCTGCGGTCCAGTTGTCGCTTCTGCGACTTCCGCTTCTGCGGCCTTCTTCCGCTTCTGCGGAAATTCCCAAAGTCCCCACTGTCCGCTTCTGTGACTTCATCCCCGCATCTGCGGCTTCGCAGATGCGGATTCCCCTTCGCATCTGCGGTTCTTCCTTTCCAAGACCATTTCCGCACCTGCAACCTTTTCCTCCGCATCTGCGGTTCCTTTCGCAGATGCGGAAATACAAGATACCAGATGTGATCTGCAATCTCCTAACTTCAATTTTCATCCCGTTAGCCATCCGAAATCACCCCGAGGCCCCCGGGACCTCAACCAAAAACACAAACATGATCCAATGCCTTATTCAAACTTGCTCCAATCATCAAAACACCTCAAACAACACTAAAACCATCATTTCTCATCGAATTCAAGCCTAAGTTCTTCCAAAACTTTCGAAACACGCATTCGATCAAAAACCTACCCAAATCACCTCTGAATGACTTGAAATTTTGCACACACATCCCAAATCACATAACGAAGCTACATCAACTCTCAGAATTCCATTCTGACCCTCGGATCAAAATCTCACCTATCGACCAGAAATCGCCAAAATTCTAACTTTGCCAATTCAAGCCTAATTCTACTCCGGACCTCCAAACTCACTTCCAATCACACTCCTAAGTCACAAATCATCCCCCGAATCTAACCAAATCATCGGAATTCATATCCGAGCCTTCTAACTCATAAGTCAACATCCGGTTGACTTTTTCCAAACCAAACCTTCCTTAAAGAGACTAAGTGCCTTATTTCCTACCAAAACCAACCCAAATCAATTCTAACACACCAAATACCGATGATGAAACATGAAGAAGCATAAAATGGGGGAAACAGGGTGGTAACTCATGAGGCGACGGGTCGAGTCGTCACATCCTCCCCAACTTAAATAAACGCTCATCGTCGAGCGTACCCAGAGCTGTGCTATAAGCCAATCAATCGCTGAATAACCCTTCCATGCATATACCCGAGGGTGATTCCACGTCACCCTATCTCACATAGGTCCGACAATAGATTTTAACTATAATTACACAATCCAGTCCAGCCTATAAATCATAAAACCACATTCCACTTTCCGAAATCATACACAAGACCAGAACCTCACATCTATATTCAGAATAAGCCCGAACCAGCTGTAATAACCCATACCTGCAACCTCAGGTACAATCATATGATATTCTACATGACCCAAACACTCAAAACGATAACTTCTATTCACAGTAGTTTCCCACAACACCCGAATACCGGTAAAAAAAACCTCTTAACAACTACAGTTTCCTTCCAATACTTTTACATATACTGCAACTGATAACTAATACACGCAGTAAACCATCACCATTTCTCAGATCAACCATTCATGAAACCACTTCTCCTTTGGCAAATACTACATCAAATTTCTGAGTCGAAGCTCGATATTATCCATCCAACATACTGACATCGAATCTGCTCGTACTCATTAAAGATCCCAACGATCTCGTCTAATCCACACACTACTCTGGTGACATTACACATTAGTTTATGACTAAGCCACAACTCGCACAATACGCACACCAATAAGCAACAGTTCGAACATACCCAAATCATGAAAATGACTCAAATGAAAGAGCTGTAGTTCAATCCCTCCAGTACCATCACAACACAAAACTAAGAGCCCGCCTCCTATCATAGAGACAGAACATACAAATCTACTCGCAGTATCATACCTCCACTTAACTTCGTCCCATTGCGTGACCTCATCCAGTATGAACCGCTTAGGCAATAAGCCACCCCGTACATAATCAAAAGTCTCGTATGATGCCACAAGGTGCTGATAGGCTACCGATTAAATCGCGATACAAAAAGGGAGACGAACTCTGGAAGGAACTGCCTAGCTCACGCACTAATACATGCTCTCCTTAGAAAATAGGAAGTAAGGTATACAAAAATAGCATATAGGAAACTATGCTCAATGGCACACTGTTGCGGCGCGCAACCCGATCTTAATAACACACTCATGGCGGCGTCCACCCGATCCACACATAACACTCACCTAAGGAGGTGTACATCGAGCTAAATTGCTCATTAATATAAAATACCGAATTTCGGTCACAAGCACGCTAAGTGCATAATACCGTCCCTGAGGGGACATATAGCGCTATAAGCTACCAAAACTCAAGCTCAACTGAGGAGCGATATACGATCTGAATATCGGGAGCCATTTTGCTCATAAACATCATTTCTACGTGGATCCTCAACACATAAGCATTTTCTCAAACCGTCTCACAACTTACATGGTGCAGTGTATCACTGCATAAAACATCTGACAACGAAATAACACCCTGACTCCTCCATAAGGAGCGCATCACTGAAATGAACCCGTTTGGCCTGACATAGAGCCCATATTCACATTTGAATCAATCCATCGACCTCAAGCCGATTCTGATCACACTGAACTAGGTTAATTACCTTTCAAAGGTCCCTAACAACTCATCTTCCGTTCGTAACACATAGGAACATCCATCAAAGTCGGAGGAATCATCCGTAGACCACAACTCAATAGACTGAGTGCCCTCCGGGCATATATTCTCAATTCAACGATATTAACACAACCTTCATACTTGGTTCATGTCTTCAATCAATCAAGTGACTAACTGCCATACTTACACACTCTTCCTGTGGGACACCCTCCCACAACCTACCATTACAGATAACTGGGTCGTACCTCCAAACCATCGGCCGCACTAACGCTGAAAAACGATCAAGAATTATCAACCAGGATGCAAGACCTTTTCACAAAACATCGTTCTCAGGTGACGCTGAAGACAATACCGACTTACCTTAAACGTCGAAACTACTTTCCTGCTCATCCGAGCTCGTGACATCCTTGTCCATACCGAGCTGTTACCTCTATCTTCACTTCAAATTCCATACCACTCATTGCACCCAACATGGAAACATACGATAGGACACGCTTTTCATCAAAGCTTCGGAACCACTATTAGATTAACACTTCACCATATAAAACTTTCCACTTAACTCACTTCAGGAGAACCATAGCAACACACAGGTGAATTCTCATAACCGTAGAATATGCAATCTCTAAGTAGTGGTCTAACCCACCATAACCCTTTCGGGATCTGCCTACACGTAATAGGCCCATAACAATGGAATACTCTTGAATAACATCAGTTACGACGGACGACAGGCCTCACCTGTACCGTCACAAATCACACGCGTAACTTGATCATGCTGAAGGAATTGATCTCTACCACCAATATGCCATCAGATATATGGCTAACCAATCAATCTTCTTTCGACTTACCCTGATTCCTTAGGAATAATGGTAACTGCATTCAACATATAACTCCATCCATCTGCACTCATCCCGAGTGACTTTGAATCACGAGACCATGCTGTCTCACATCCCACAAACCATTTCGTACCTTCCAACTGCTACATCGCAAGTCAAACATCATAAAATATTCTACGAATTCCGAGCCATTACCTGCACCTTCCTGATAGTGCTACATAGAAGCCCATAATTAACATAAAAATACCACAAGTCTTGATCCTTTTTCCAATGAAAACACAGTCTCTAACCACATACACAACCTTAAGACACCTGATTGTTACATGTAGAATCTTGAACACATTAAAACCATTCTCGAGAGTCATTTACTTCTTATTCAAACTACAATTCACCTGATCAAACGAACATAACCACCCGTGCCTCATTAGCACTCTGACACTGCAGGATATGACCTCATCCCAATACAAACAAACATCTTCCTGCTCCATGCACCGAGCATTCGTTACCAACAACATCTTAAGACATCCTGTGATTCTCACACATCTACGAAGCACCATATAACCTTTGTCAAAATTTTGCTTCACTCGTGCCATCCTCGGCTCAATTTCCGCAACCAGAACTGATTCGCCAGCATGCCTCAAACCGGAACCAACATAGCACATAATCGTACAATTAGCTAATCAATAACAAACTCCCCAACTTGGCTCGAAGCCATAGATCAAAACACTCCCAACAACTCGTAACGCACATACTCCATTGCTGCCCTAATACCATAGTGAGATTAAACTCAATCCTTCATAAGCTTGTGGAAACACAAATCATTTAGAAATTTTTAACTCTTCCGCAAATCTCGCATTCACTCACACAACAGTTAAGCCCACTCTCTAGGCGATCCAATTTAGATGTCAACACATTTCCTTCACTTGTAAATGAGATCTTCTAATAGATACATAAGGATCACACAACTTTAGAACATTCCGCAGGAGATGACCCACCTGCTTTGCCACCAACTACCATTTCTGTATACCTTCCACCGTCCTAAACTGTACGCAGTCGCTTAGTCTTCCTGAGTCTAAACTCATACCGCAACATAAAACTTTTACTTCACTCTCAACTGGAAACATGAAAAGATTCTTCACGCGCCCATAACTCGGAGCTATACCTCGAATCACGATGGAAATTCAAACACCTAATAGTTCTTCTATCATCCAGTAGACCTTCCTTACCGCTTCCAAGTCACGTAGATACATCTCGTAGTACTAACATACTCATCATATAGCTATCCGGCCGTTACTTCCACTAATAGGTACAATACCAAACATATAGGTTCAAACACTTGTTCACACAGTCAGCACCTCGGTGCTCAAGCCATAGGCAAAGATCCAACCTCAAGTCCTCCAGACTGGCCCACCATAAACTCACAGAGATTACATCTCGCCCCTCGATTGGGGAATCACAAGGCACCAAGGCACATTTGATACTGAGCGCTCGTTCGCACATACGAACACGTGGAAGGAATTTCAAAAGTTACTTTTCAAGCTGAATCAAGGACACACGATAAGAATTCAAGAATGTGAAGTTTTCCTAAAGGTTTTGCAGCCTCTCGAGGATAAGTACAGACGTCTCCGTACCGATCCACGAGACTCTACTAAACCGGCTCATGACTCGCGAGACCAATTAACCTAGGCTCTGATACCACCTTGTCACGACCCAACCCCGGTCGTGATGTGGATAGATAAGTTTTCACAACTAAAATACCAAGTTAAATGTGAAATCCTGCATTAGATACTAACATTCGAAAACCCAAAATATAAAATACTAACAAGCCCACAGAATCTGGTGTCACAAGTCTGAGCCTCTAATGCATGAGTATTAACCTACTACATAATGTTTTTCTAGAAATGTGGAAAACAAATAGATAAAATAGAAGGAAGATCAGGACTGCGAACGCCAATTTGCAGCTACCTTGAATCTCCCGAATGTGATGTTAGGCGGAGAAGATCTCACTCAGCGTCAGTGGGTGCACGTGAATCTGCACACAAGGTGCAGGGAGTATTGTGAGTACTTCCAACTCAGAAAGTAATAAATATAAATAAAGTCTGAGGATAAGAAATCCTAAATGAACACAAAGCAAAGGTATAAATACAACAACGTGAACCAATAGCATAATACAGTAAACATTGAAAACAGTTATAATAAAATCACATCAGATTAAGAATAAATGACAATTAAATATGCAATGCAACACATAAACCGGTACTCTCCAGTATCCCGCTGCGGCGTGCAACCCGCTCCATTTATTTAACGTCGACGACGCTCACTGGGGGTGTGGAGACTCCGGGAGGGCCCCCTTACGGCCCAAGAGCAATATAAGCCATCTCGTGGCATCAATCAGGCCCTTGGCCTCATATCAATATCATCATCATACCATTTCGGCGTGCAGTCCGATCCCATACTCAGTCCAAAATCACATAAGTCTTTCGGCACAATAATATAAAAATATTCAGCCCAAACTTCATTTAAAATATTACTTTAGTTTCTATTTTTAGGAAAATGGCTGAGTTTACAAAAACCAGTGTTAAATACCAGGACTGAGTTCAATATCTAGAAATATGGTAAGAAACCAGTAAAAATAATCCCTGAAGGATTCAAGTAGTTGGCACGAAGCCCAATTATGACAATTAATCCATTTTTATAAGGATATCACAAAACTACAATCAATTAGGTAGTAATTTTATTAAGCGGGACGGACCAAGTCACAATCCCCGACGGTGCTCTACCCCACGCCCGTTATCCGGCGCACAAGTCACCTCACATAGCACTACATTGTGCAAATTCGGGGTTTCAAACCCTCAACACAGCATTTACATTTATCACTAACTTCAAACCGGCCAAAGTCCTAGCTTGCTATGCCTTTGCCTTTCGAATTAACCTTCTCGCGTACCGAATCTGATCAAAACCACAACGAATACATCACAATATGCTAATGGGACAATACCCAATCGAAAACAATCGAAAATATTAAGAATCCCGAAATTGGCAAAAACCCTAGCCCCGGTCCCACTTCTCAAAAATCAGTAAATTTACCATCAACGGATTCCTTATCTCGCCACGAGTCTATACATATAAAGAACACCAAAATCGGAGTCCAAATGACCCCTTAAATTCCCATTTTTGCTCTCTTAGGTTTCAAGCCCTAACCTCCATTTTTGACCTTTAATTCCTTGATTTTTCAGTCTAAATTCATGTATTTGCATCATAAAATCGTGTTCTAAGACCAAGAATTCTTACCTGATCGAAGTCCTTGAAACCCTCTTCAATATCGCCCAAAAACTCTCCAAGTCCGAAGTGAAAATATGAACTCTTATGAAATTTCACGAAGGAATTAAAACTCCTTTCTGATCAGTTGTTTCCGCATCTGCGGTCCAGTTGTCGCTTCTGCGACTTCCGCTCCTGCGGCCTTCTTCCGCTTCTGCGGAAATTCCCAAAGTCCCCACTGTCCGCTTCTGCGACTTCATCCCCGCATCTGCGGCTTCGCACATACGGATTCCCCTCCGCATCTACGGTTCTTCCTTTCCAAGACCATTTTCGCACCTGCGACCTTTTCCTCCGCATCTGCGCAACCGCATCTGCGGTTCCTTTCCGCAGATGCGGAAATACCAGATACCAGATGTGATCTGCAATCTCCTAGCTTCAATTTTCATCCCGTTAGCCATTCGAAATCACCCCGAGGCCCCCGGGACCTCAACCAGAAACACAAACATGATCCAATGCCTTATTCAAACTTGCTCCAATCATCAAAACACCTCAAACAACACTAAAACCATCATTTCTCATCGAATTCAAGCCTAAGTTCTTCCAAAACTTCCGAAACACGCATTCGATCAAAAACCTACCCAAATTACCTCCGAATGACATGAATTTTGCACACACATCCCAAATCACATAACGAAGCTACAGCAACTCTCGGAATTCCATTCCGACCCTCAGATCAAAATCTCACCTATCGACCGGAAATCGTCAAAATTCTAACTTTGCCAATTCAAGCCTAATTCTACTCCGGACCTCCAAACTCACTTCCGATCACACTCCTAAGTCACAAATCATCCCCCGAAGCTAACCAAATCATCGGAATTCATATCCGAGCCTTCTAACTCATAAGTCAACATCCGGTTGACTTTTTCCAAACCAACCTTCCTTAAAGAGACTAAGTGCCTCATTTCCTACCAAAACCAACCCAAATCAATTCTAACACACCAAATACCGATGATGAAACATGAAGAAGCATAAAATGGGAGAAACGGGGCGGTAACTCATGAGACAACGGGTCGGGTCGTCACAAGGGTGATTGTTTATTTATATTTGACCGCGTCGCATGTATGATTCGTGAGCGGGGTAATAGATGCATCTATGGTTCGCGCCATTCGACCCTCTGGCAGTGCACAGTTTAAATATTATTGGATCGGGCCGTACGACCTCGGCATGATTTGCGCATGCTTGTATTGCTTGCCTTGAAATTTATTGAAGTTGATATTGTTTCTTTCCCGCCTTGTAGAGTAAATGTATAAATGATGAAAAG
>NC_031989.1:94209802-94232542 GCF_001879085.1 Nicotiana attenuata | reverse complement strand
TGCGGACAGACAGCTTCTGCGGTTACTAGACCGCTTTTGCGGTCCCGCATCTGCGATTCCTTTACGCAGGTGCGGTTTCCTTTAGCCTTCCAAAATTCTGCATATGCGGTCCTATTGTCGCATCTGCGACTCCGCAGATGCGGTCAGCATCTCCGCACCTGCGATGCCTGTCGCTTCTGCGGTTCTTGACTCGCTTCTGCGGTACCGCATTTGCGGTCCCATTTCCGCAGAAGCGAAAATACCAGAAGCAGCACAGGTTCTGCAATCTCCTAAGTTCAAAACTTCCCGTTAGCCATCCGAAATCACCCCGAGGCCCCCGGGACCTCAACCAAAAACACAAACATGATCCAATGCCTTATCCAAACTTGCTCCAATCATCAAAACACCTCAAACAACACTAAAACCATCATTTCTCATCGAATTCAAGCCTAAGTTCTTCCAAAACTTCCGAAACACGCATTTGATCAAAAACGTACCCAAATCACCTCCGAATGACCTGAAATTTTGCACACACATCCCAAATCACATAACGAAGCTACAGCAACTCTCGGAATTCCATTCCGACCCTCAGATCAAAATCTCACCTATCGACCGGAAATCGTCAAAATTCTAACTTTGCCAATTCAAGCCTAATTCTACTCCGGACCTCCAAACTCACTTCCGATCACACTCCTAAGTCACAAATCATCCCCCGAAGCTAACCAAATCATCGGAATTCATATCCGAGCCTTCTAACTCATAAGTCAACATCCAGTTGACTTTTTCCAAACCAAACCTTCCTTAAAGAGACTAAGTGCCTCATTTCCTACCAAAACCAACCCAAATCAATTCTAACACACCAAATACCGATGATGAAACATGAAGAAGCATAAAATGGGGGAAACAGGGTGGTAACTCATGAGACGACGGGTCGGGTCGTCACAATAAGAGATCAAGTTATCAGTGGTAGATGATAGATCAACATTAAGGTGAACCAACAGTGGATGGACAAAGGTCACAAAGTATGAGGTGAGATTAGGCCGTCGTTCTTAAGATGAACAAGTAATGAGGAAGCATTAAAGGACTTAGATTTATACAAATGGGATAAGTAGCAAAAGTAACCTGGAGTTCGGTAGCAGATCTCAGTAACGATAAATCGAAGTAAGAGTTATGGTATAGTATGACCTACCTAGATGCAGTAAAGTCATACAAATGGATAAGCGGATCTATGAAATAAGGCATAACAATATCCGTAAGTTCGACAAATTATCGAGGGAAGAACTTCAGTGTACCTACAGATGCCCAGAGGGACATTTATCAAGCTCTGTATATGTTTACAAAGTGAGGCCTAGAGATTGGCTAAAAGCTACAGGAAAAAGGAGAGAAGAGTCGCATAGGCACACTTACAAAGTCAGAGTCGTACAGGCTGCATGATACAAGGTAGCAACGGTTATAAGATTGGAAGGATTCCGACCACGAGTCGTGATGTGGGAATGAGGCCTAAAGGGGGGAATGCCATGGCCTTTGGATTTATTCACAGAACAGTTGCCTAGATAGCATGGAGAGTACTAAAGTATTCGGAGAACATAAGTGATGAAAACGATAAGTGCATCAGTCAACATTCGAGGACGAATGATACAAAGGGGGGAATGATGTTACACCCCATATCTTCGTACGCGAACGTCGCCATAAGTAAATTGATATAAGCTTGGAAATGAGATGTTACATCCCGTATTTTCGTACGTTAAAGTTTCGTCGTAAGTTAATCGAGATAAGTTCGGGACTGAGATTATTTTGAGATTTTAAGAATTATGCTGTTTCTAACAAGTGATAAGTAAATTCGTAAAAGAGAAAGGGTAAGCGAATCGAACAAAATAAGTTTCGTCGAAGTTTGACAATTTGGGATAAAATGTGGTTCGAGCTATAATACCCGGTATTTATGGGCTAGTGCCATATAATGTACCACATGAACATGATAGTATGATGTATAAAATGTGTTAAAAATAAGTAGTATTTTAAGTAATTTGAGATAATTCTTAATTATGTGAATAATTAGTTAATTATTAGTTTAATGGGAGATTAACCATGTAATTAAGAATTTGTGGATAATTAATAGGTGGGGACAAAGCCCCCCAACGTGGCAGCAGGTGGAGAAAGGTCTTATGACTCTTGACTTTAGCCAACTATATTAGGAAGACACATGGTCAATACTCTTAGCCATCAAACACGTAGAAGGAAAGTTTATTAGTCATCCTTATAATTCTCTTTTTACCTTTGTACCTATTCATGAGCCATTAATTCAATGTATTTTCTTTTTGTCACCTAAACCACTAAAAACAACAAAAACCAAAAGTTCTAATGTTATGAACGTAACAAGTCCACTTACTGAAGAGGAAACTTTCAAACCAACACTCCATGTTTGTTTATGAGTATAACATTTTGTGAAGAAAGAATGAAAATCAACATAATTATGTTCCTTCTCGTGATATATAGAGCTCTCAGTCAAGTTCCAATAAGCTGCACCAACTTATGATCATGCTCATTAGTCATTAATCATTATACTGTTGTCTTAGCACCAACAAACACATTCACAATTTGGAGGGGATTTGAATATTCAACGAGACTCCATATTATATTAGCACCGGGAGTTCTTGGTTGAGAAAAATTTCATACGAAATTATACTGCATAATAGCTACGGGATTTTGCGATTCTAAGGGAGTACGGTGTAATCTTTCTCAAGAATATCATACGGATTTTCCCCTACTCTGATCTTGCCGATTATATGTTGTCGCAATTGACGTGTATTAAAAGGATTGTCAAGAGAACCGATTCAGGTATGTTAAGGCTCTCCCTTCTTTCTTTTTGGCATGATCTACACGACAAGAATGAAACGAGCAAATGCACAAATTCCATAAATGACTCTATTCATAGAAGTATTAGAGATGTCTATGTTCTTGAATTCCCATATGTCTTATTATTCTATCGTCTGTTCATGGGTCTCATAAAATACGTAAGTTGATAAAGTTTATTTCATGATATTAATTAGAGGTATAATGGTCTTATGACGTACCGAGAAATTTTATTAACGTATTTCATATGCATTTCATGCATTTATACATGCACATTGACCCATGACCAGATAGTATTATATACGCGTATATATATATGTATATATATGTATATGGGATATGGAAAGGTTATGGCGTTATATACGCACCACCACCTGATCAGCTGGTATACGTTGATGATTTGCCCACGGTGGCCGAGATGATATGATGGGATGCCCTTAGAGGCTTGATGATGTTATACACATGTATCTATGCACGACATGACATTTATACATATATGCATGACACTATAAGTATTTCATAATTTACAGAGTTATTCAGACTTACAGGTTGAGTCATTTACTGTATGTTTCTTCCATGTCTTTTATGTACTTATTTATTTGCCTTACATACTCGGTACGTTATTTGTACTGACATCCCTTTTGCCTGGGGACGTTGCGTTTCATGCCCGCAGGTCCCGATAGACAGGTCGAGAGTCCTCCAAGTAGGCTATCAGCTCAGTGGAAGATGTTGGTACGCTCCATTTACTCCGGACTTGCTTATTTGGTTAGTAGGATTAGTACATGTATTGATTGGTATGGCGGGGCTCTGTCCCGACCTTTATTATATTATATATTCTTAGAGGCTTATAGACAGATGTCATGTATACGATTCTAGTATGGCCTTGTCGGCCTATGTTTTGAGTATATAAAGGATCATGTCGGCCTTATTGGCCTGTACGTCATATGTATATGTTTGGATTAAATGTTGCGTCATCCAATGTCGAGTATTTCCCCGTGTTTTATTATACTTATCTCACGATAGCCTCTCTGGCTCATTTACTTATGATAGTATGATACGAAAGATACATTGCGTTGGTACTTGGATGAGTATGGTACCGGGTGCTCGTCGCGGCCCATCGGGTTGGGTCGTGACACAATCTCTCCAGTCTCACTCCTGGGCTCACAAAGTCATGAAAACTAGCCCGAAACAATGGTATGATGTATCAATAAATAACAACAGAGACTGAGATATGATATGAAATGCATGTACATGACTGAACATGATATCTAGCATGATTGACAGCTCAAGTACTTTATAACATGGTGAAAACACGGATATCAACAAGATAGAGTCACTATACAGTGCCATGGAATCAACCAGGTCACAATTCTCACGGTGCACGCCCGTCACTTGGCATATTCATCACCTCAGTACTAATCACATAACACATAATTTCGGGTTTCAAACACTTAAAACAATGTTTGAAAGCGTTACTTACCTCACACCGAACAAATCTCTACTTTGAAATGCCTTTGCCTCTCAAATAGGTCTCCAAACGTCACGAATCTAGCCACAAGTAGTACAATAAAATAAATATAGGCTAAAAGGATCAATTCCACAAGAAAAGTACTAAATCATAACCAAAAAACCGAAATCGGCTCCACGTCTCGAAATCCGACAAAAGTCACAAAACCCGAAAGCCCATTTATTCCCGAGTCTAATCATACCAGATTTACTCCAATCCAATAACAAAATCCCATTCAAAACCTCAAAGATCTAACTCAAGAACACTTCCTCTTCTTTCCCAATTTTTCACCCCAAATCACAAATTAGATGATAAAATTAAAGACATAATCATGAGATTTAACCAAAACCAAGTAAGAATCACTTACCCGAATCAACTCCACGAAAATCCCTTCAAGAATTGCCCAAATCCGTGGTCTCTAGCTCGAAATATAAAAAAATTTGTTCAAACCCTCGTTTTTGAAATAATATGTTTGCCTAGATTTCCTTTATCGCGAACGCGACCAACCTCTCGCATTTGCGTAGACCAACATGGCTGCCTCCCAAACTAACTCTTTGCGAACGCGACGAATTCTTAGCGAACGCGAAGTTTTACCAGCTCAACTCATCCCCAACGTGGCTCATACCTCCCGAACGCGTAGACCAAAGACCTGGGGATCCCCAGCTGCCTCACTTCTCTTCGCGAATGCGACACAACTCCCGTGTTCGAGATAAACACGCAGACCACACCTCCGCGTTCGCATCCTCTTCTTTGAGAACGCGAAGAACAAAATCTCCCCAGCTCACGTTAACCCTTCGCGAATGCAAGGCTCCTCTCGCGAACGCGTCAGAGCTAATTAGAAAGAACACAGCAGCAGACATCAACTATCACTCAAAAGGAAAAAATGTTCTGTTAACCACCCGAAACTTACCTGAGGCCCCCAGGACCTCAACCAAACATACTATCAAGTCCCAAATCATCATACGAACTAAGTCGAACCCTCAAACCACCTCAAACAACATCAAATACACGAATTACACACGGATTTAAGCCTAATGAACTTCGAAATTTCCAAATTCTACAAGCGACGTCAAAACATATCAAATCACGTCCGATTGACCTCAAATTTTGCACACAAGTCATAAATGACACTATGAACTTGCTCCAACTTCCACAAGTCCAATCCGACCCCGATATCAAAAAGTCCACTCCCGGTCAAACTTTCAAAAATTCCAACTTTCGGTATTTCAAGCCTAATTCTACTACGGACCTCCAAAACACAATTCGGGTGCGCTCCTAAGTCCAAAATCACCTAAAGAAGCTAACAGAACCATCAAAATTCAAATCCGAGGTCGTTTACACATAAGTCAACATCCGATCAACTTTTTCAACTTAAGCTTTCAAAATAAGAGACTAAGTGTCTCAATTCATTCTGAAATCACTCCGGACCCGAATCAACTAACCCGATAAGTCATAATACAGCTATAGTACACAAAAGAAGCAGAAAAACAGGGGAACGGAGCTACAACTCTCGAAATAACCGATCGGGTCGTTACATATTAACAACAATAATAACAATAATGACAACTATCAAAACTATATTAATAATATTTATAGTGTTTCAAAAAATCCAACAACAAAACGCTTCACAAGTTAAAACTTCAAACATCATTCAACGAGTGTTTTGTACTACATCATCTCCATCTCCACTACTAGAAACTTTATTGTCGGCATGGTTCGAATGATCATAATGAGAAGGATTAGCATTTAGGGAAGAGTCACGAGACAGGGGAATCGGGAAAGCACCATTAGCAAGAAGATTAGCCAGCTGACTTTGAAGGCTATCAAATTGTTTATCTCTCTTTTCTTCTCTATCCTTTGCCTCTTCAAGATCTGCTAACAACTTTACGATCTTCTTCTCCATAGCAGAGAGAGTCGACCTATCAAGTGCCTCGCCCTAGGCAGAAGTTGCTATTCCTTGCAATCCAGCCATGTTGCACCGAAATGATCTCTCTGCAAGGTCGTATGCTATCCCCTTTTTAGGACCACCGACAATATCCAACCAAATCTTCTGCGCTTATTCGCTTAAAATGGAAGTGGGTCACCTTGCTCATTCGGTGGCAAACTCTGAGTGTACTCCTCCACTATAGTCTTATGGCGATCCTTTATTTAAAAGATAGACAATTATTAACTATATAATATTATAAACATTAATTTTAAGTTATAGTAGTTATGAAACTTACATATGTAGTCTACACCCAGTCCTCGACCCATCTACTTGGATCTGTCGGTGCCTTCTTCTTCCGGATGCGAGTCTCCATGAAGAACTCATTGTGAGTCAGCCTCCTCCCATATTTTTTTCCTACAAATATAATAAAACATGTTAACGAAATTAAAAATAAATATAGTTCGATAAAATTATATTTAAATCCTCTAAGGAATTACCATTAGTCTCCTCGTAGTACCCATGCTCCTTACAACCACACAGTGCAAGGAGCCACCATTCTCAAATGTTCGGACCTTCTTTCCTGTTCACCCCTCTTCTCAAAATTCTCAATGGCCCACTGCCTCAGTAGATCCTCCCATAAATGCATTACAAAACCATGAAGACTTCTTGGATTTCTTCCAAGCAACACAGAAGGAATCAGATAGTCTCTTACGGCATTTGAACTCAAAATTCAAAAGAATGGCACTGTTATGCCGGTCCACCCATACACACTTAGTCTACAAATGAACTGTGAAACGTTAGAAGAAAATATTATTAATATAATTCTTAAGTCGTATTGGGTGCATCAAAGAACCGACAATGAGCTTCAGTGATTATCTTTGTAGTTTGATGACTAGGTATGAACCTGCAACATAGCAATTACATTAAGTAAACAAGACTAGCTACTACAATAGCTAAAACAAAGATGTAATAAATAAATTTTACCCATTGCCCTCAGACATGATGATCATACTATGATAACGATCATACCGCACTGTATCTGGATCATTATCCTCCAGTGTATCTGAAGCGTGCGTAGAAGTGGAGGCATCTGTATCAGTGCTACTATCCCGAAGGAGAAGTCTAGAAATGCTAGAGACGAACTCCGTGGAGAGGGAGAGGAGGTCGCTGATAAAGATGGATGCGATCTAGACCCCTACTACGATCCAAACCCCTGCTGTGATCCGGGTGGTTGTAATCTAGACGGATGTGACCCAGCTGGTAGTGAAGCAAATGGAGAAGATGATGGGCGTATCACCACATGGCCCTGGCTGCTGACTTTGTGTACCCATATAACTATATGTAGGATTATATGGAGGAAGCGGGGTATATCCCTATGGTGGAGAATAGTAAGAATACTACTGGGAAGGCGAATGGTAGGTAGTCTGATGAGTAGATGTATGTGGTGGAAAAGATGTATGCCTAGAAGATTGTTTGCATCCATCAGCAGCGGAGGGATGCAAGTGTGGAGTGGAAGGAAGCGAGGGTGTAGCATTATCCTCATGATCAATAGGACTCATATCCTTAAACCTACCTCGACCTCTAATTAATTGTGTATATATATATATGTGTGTGTGTGTGTGTGTGTGTGTGTGTGTGTGTGTGTGTGATGATCTGATAGGTCATCATTAATTTTTACCTTTATTTCTTTGTTTTGAGACCTCGGCTAGCTCTCTTTATACTTCCTCGAGTGCACAGTCTGTACCTTTTTTCCGGAAGGTTTTTTATGAGAAAATTTATAAAAATGTGAAATCTTCCCTTAAAACTCGTTTGAGTTAACTTCGGCCAACGTTTTGAGAAATTGGATCCGAATTAGTGTTTTGACGGTCTCGGTGGGTCTGTATCATGATTTGGGACTTGGGCGTATGCAAGAAATCGAATTCGAAAGTCCCTAGCTTGATTTAACGCCATTTGTCGAAAACTAGAAATTTAAAGGTTTAATGATTTCAAACATTGGATGGGAGTTGGCTTTATCGATATCGGAGTTGAAATACGATTCTGGAAATTGGAATAGGTCCGTAATGTCATTTATGATTTGTGTGCAAAATTTGATGACAATGGGGCTTGATTTGATATGTTTCGGCATCGAATGTAGAAGTTGGAATTTCTTAGTTTTGCATTAGGCTTGAATTGGGGTGCGATTCAGCATTTTAGCATTGTTTGATGTGATTGGAGGCCACGACTAAGTTCGTATCATGTTTTAGGACTTATTGATATGTTTGGTTGAGGTCCCGAGGGCCTCGGGTGTGAATCGGATCATGTTCCGCACATTTCGAACCTTGGAAAATTTTGGTTTTTGCTGGTACTAGTTTTCTTGTTCGCGAATGCGGGAGGAGGATCGTGATCGCGAAGTGTTATTTTGGGCAGTGGATTTTTCTTCTTCGCATTCGCAGAAACAGGGACGCGATCGCGTAAGGTTTGGACATCTATGCATCGCGAACGCGTAGGAGAAGTCGCGTTCGTGAAGAGGAAATGAGGTAGAAGCAAGGGCACACATTTTGTGCTTTGCGATTGCGTCAAGCCGGTCGTGATCGCGTAAGCCTAAGGGGGTTATGTATCGAGTTCACGTGTGGAACTTCCCATTCGCGGAGAGGAATTCTGGCAGCTGTCGCGCCCCCTTTTTTCCCTCCTCGCGAGGAGAAGTCCGGATTTCGACATTTCATGGGGGAACAACTCTTTTCCTTTTGGGAATTTGAGTTTTTTGAAGAGTCGCCACCTAACGGATTATGATGTGTTAGGGCACCTTGAGCAATTAACTCATGGACTAGTTTGCATTACCAGAGATTTAGGGTAAGGGCTCGAAATAACCTTGAGGGGAAGGTGTTAGGCACCCCTCTCGGTCCACAAGGGTGGGTCCGACCGAACTTATACTTATGAATTAGTCATTTAACAACTACACAGTTTAAACACGTTCTTGCAAATAAAGGCATATTTTGGACATTGAGTGGCTCAAGTAATGAGACAAGAAAAGATTTGAACAAATTGCATGTATAGGAAAAAATAGTAAAGTTCAAACATCGGAAGAAGGGTCCTAGGTTGGTTAGCCTACAGGATCACCCCACGCAATGCCCGGTAATCACTCCTCGCTGAGGGGCTACACATGATATTAGCGCGTAGTCATCATATCCTTACTACCCAATTCCCTCCCCTTGGTCATACCCTAAAGCGTTCTAGCAACCTGAAAAATATCCTATGCGTGCACTACCCATACCTTCCTCGTGGCCCTGGAGGTATTTAGGACCTCTATTTTTGGACAGTTCTATACCTTCCTAAGCTTTTAAAGGATAAAAGTCTAGGCGTCAATCAAGAACAATCAGGACTGCATTTAAAGAGAACAAATTACAGGCTCACAGTTACCTCCACAAATATAACAAGTAAATTCACGTCCTCAGACAACAGTCAAGTACTTTAAGAGAACATCCTAGAACATGATATCTAGGTGAACAGGGATTATACAGTATTGAATTAGGACGAAGTGTAAGAGTCCTATTTAGCTTTCCTACCGATTTAGACCTATTAAATCTAAACAGTTTTAAATAACAAAACACACCTTCATAGTTGCAGAATTTAAATCACCCTAGAGGCTTGCCTAAGCGCAGAACAGTGATGTCCTAAGAGCATGATATCTACATTGATGCAGTAAAATAGTGAACAGTTTTTAAACGGACACTTGAGATCTTATAGACATGTTTTCTAGCGGTAGTAAATTAAGGCAGTGCTTGAAAACTCATTTAAAGAAGCGGACAGTTGACTAAACCAATTCAGAATGAACTAATATGAACTAAACTGATTTGTTTAACTAAACTGATTTTAAATTCTATAGGCAGGATTTCTACTAGAACTGATTTTAATTCCTATATGCACAATATCTAATTGTTAAGAACTGATTTTCAAACTTATAGGCATGATTTCTAGTGAGACGAATGTAAATACATGCTGTAACAGAAACTGAACTCAATCACTTTACACTCTATAGGCATGATATCTAATTGTAAAGTTAATTTTAACCCTATAAGCATGATTTCTATTATTAGAGCCATTTTGATACTATAGGCATAGTTTCTAATATTGTGGAAATAAAGCAAAACATAGCAAATGCATTAACACAATCCTATAGGCATGGTATCTACCCGAGTTACCCAACAGATATGTAACTACCCAGCCCTTTTCACTAATCACCCCGATGTCATTTACAAATAATTATTACAGACCAGCAGAATAAATTACATAAACAAATAAAGAAAAAGAAGAAGTTAACTATAGGGAGCCTGAAGTAGGCCCAAATGACTTCCCAAGCCTCCAATAGCCTCAAATGCCAAAGTTCCATAGACAGTATTATGTCTAGGAGTGTCAGAGTTCCCTAAGGACCTCAAGGATCCCGAGCAGTGCTCACACCTAGACCTTTTCTCAAACAATAACTGATTTAGGTGCAATGTGGAAAGGCCAGCTTTGACATGCCAGAGTTCAGAGAGATCTCAAGGATCTCAAGGCAGTACACATGCCAGAGGGGCAGAACCTAATATTCTAAGAGCAAAGTGAAAGTCCTTGACATAGTTTTGTTTTGAAAATAGTACAGAGATGACTTCAGAAGTAGAAAAGTTTTCAGAAACAGGAAATAACTTAGTGGTAAAAGACAGTTTGAGAAGAGTATTAAGCAGCAGTCAATCAATTGGTCATAAGAGTCATTCAGAAACACTTAACAAAACAGAACTCCACATGGGGGGTAAAAGGGATTGTAGGCACATAGAATCACCTAGGGNACCTCTATTTTTGGACAGTTCTAGACCTTCCTAAGGTTTTAAAGGATAAAAGTCTAGGCGTTAATCAAGAACAATTAGACTTATAGTTTGGACATGCTAAGTGAAGAAGTAAACAGGAAGGAGTGCAGAGTGTAAAACATACATTGAACAGGACAAAGTTTTAGACATACTGAGCAAAGAAATAAACAGGAATACAAGTTGAGATCACAATTGATGAACTAGTGCAGGAATACAACACATAGGGTTTGGTTCTCAAAACTTAATTAAAGACATACCAGTTAAGGAGAGTAGACACAAAGTATAAAGCAGTGCAGTGCAATAACTAGCCTTGGCTTACAGCCGGCTAGTTCAATAGAAGTAGCAAGTGACAGAAAAGAGCAGAAGTCTTTAAGTATAAGAGAGAGTTTTTTGAACTAGTCTCTTTTTGTTGTCCACTTAAAATAAGGGGGGAGGGGGGGTTTATATAGTAATCAAAAGCTTGACACATAAGGTAAGAGATCAATTAAGTAGTAAATGAGGGAAGTCACCCGTAAATCAGCAAAGTCTTCCTTTAATCAAGGGACAGTTAAATCAACGGTAAAACATGCTAAGTATTTAAGGAAAAGAATCAAGTAAAGTTTAGGTATAGAATATATAATTAGGGGTAAATGAACAACAGTTTAATTAAGAAAATAAATCAGTAATAATCAGCGGAATACAAACAAGGCAGGGAAAAATTAATTAAGGCAAGCAATCCAGTCAAAACGAATAGAGAGGTAAGAATCAAGAGTTAAATGGAAGGTGTTCAAATTAAACCAGAAAATAAGGGATTCATAGTAATCAAGGGTTCAGAAAGTCATGAAAGAGGCATCATGCTTAGCATATAAAATAAGGTAGAACATGAATAGTAAGGATTTCACATAGCTTTGACAAAACACATAGTTAAACAACACTGATTCAATGAGAAAGATCAGGCATATAGAATCAGTGAAAGCGTTTAACTAAGCAGTTCAATAGAAGCATATTAGGACAAGAAAATCATGAGAAATCATAAGAACCCGAAGCAAGAACACAATCAAATATACCAATATCCAGAAACCAAACGAAGAACCCCAAAAATTAGGGTTTTCAGTACAGATGGGCTAAGGTTGTAGCAGGCTCATAAAAAATCGGTAAAAATATATGAGAAGTAGAAGATCAAACACAGAAAATCATTAAACAATTTTTCAAAAAGAGATTCCGGAAACCCTAGTTTTAGGAAAATATGAAAATCACTTGAAAATCATACGAGTCTTGTAAAGAATCTCAAGGCTGTTGTAAAACTCACATGAAACAAACCCAAATCATCTTAGATCTGTACAAATCTAAGAGGTTTAGAAAAGTAATTAGGGTTTCGAAGAGAACCATACAGAGATGAAGAAACCTGCTTAGAGCATACCGGAATGGCCTGAAACAGGCGAGAGATGAGTCATAGCTGCAAGTCAACTAACCCTGGTCTCTTGAGGGCCCTAGAGATGGCAGGAATGACGTGAGGGAGGCCATTGGAGGCCTGAGAGGTGGTGAGAGGTCTTCGGAGATGGCCATAGATGAGTGACGGCGTTTAGAGATTTAGGGTTTAGGTTGAGAGCGTTTGAGAGCAGAGCGGACTAGGTGATGGCTGTGTAAGGTGGGGAATGAATTAGGTTAGAGGGGTTTGGGGAAGGGGTTACTTAGGTTAATTAAGGCAAGGTTTAATCCGGGCAGTTGATCAAAATTGATCAACGACCAGGATTTAGCAACAATTGGGTCGGGTTAGGTAGGGGTTTGGGCCTGGGGTTTCTGGGTTTGGCATGAGTAATTCTAATTGGGATTGGGCTGGTAATTGGGCTGAAATTGAAATAAAAATAGGCCAGATTTTAAATAGCCATTTTTAATACTATATAATTTATAAAAATAATAAATGATCTCCAAAAATATTTTCGTGTACTAAAAATTATTTAAAATAGTTATTTAACATTTTTAAAAATATAAAAGACCATTTTGTGCATCAACAATGTAATTATGCATTAGTAGGGCTATTATTGCAAAGATGTGCAATTTAGCCTAAAAATGTAAATATAATTACAAAAATGTATTGAAAATGTTTAAAAACTATTTCGGCATAAATAAATAATTTGAATGACTAAATAACCACAAAAAATAATTTGAAGGATAATTACTGGATATTCTATAAATAAAAGAGAAGAAATAAATTGGTTTTTGGAGCTCTTAAAACTATAGAAAATTTATTACATAAAAAAAACTTATGCATGCTTATAAATGCATATGTACTATTTTGAAAGTATATATATGTACTAAAAATATATAGGGAAAAATTGGGTATCAACAGCTGCCCCTCTTTACCCGGAAAGGATGAAAGAGTTTTCGGGTAAAGAAATGATGGCCAATTTTGACCGAATGGGATGTTTTGAAAGATAGAGGCCGGACTCCGTTCTTGAGTTTCCTACATATCCCTTGTTTTACAGGAATCAGGCCATCTTTTGTTCTAGATTCATTGGCGGAATATACCGATGAAGTCATTGCAAGAATGGACACGAGGTGCGAGAGCGGTTTTGGTGAGCGGTTAAGGTTTGAGACAGTTTGAAGGAACTGGAGCGAGGTCGCTCCTACTAGGATAGCAGTTGCTTGCTGGTCACCTGTAGATAAAAAGATTTCTACAAACATGTATTTGTGCGAAAATTAAAACATGATGCAGATTCCCTTTTAGACCATGAAAGTTGTCTTTGGACGGTTAAGGATGACGTCCTCAGACCATGATGTCCTGGGCCATGAATTGCTTAGTGAGGGATTCGCAGGCCATGAGATGGTGTTCTCGGGCCATGAAGATGGTGCCTCCGAACCATGACGCCTTTGAATAATGACATGCAAATTTGAGGGATCCTTAGGCCATGGCATGGAGTCTCCCGGCTATGAGGATGACGCCTTTAGACTATGTGAGCACGTGATTTTTGCCCTAAGCAAATCATTCCAAAAGTTTCAAATAATTGATTTCTTAATTATTTTACAATTTTTGTGAATTTTTGTTAAATTTTTGTGTTAATTGGTTGCATTTTTATTCATATAAAAATACAAAAAAATATGCATTTGCATTTAGGGATTTAATTTCATAATTTTAGTATTAATTAGGTATTAATTAGTTTTAGAACAAAATTTAAAGAAAATTGCAAAAAATAGTTTCTTTTGCACTTTTAATCGTTAAATTGTTGCATTTATCTTTAAGTAGAGTTTTAAATAATTTTAGAAGTTTAAATAGTTTAATTAGGGCTATTGTTTTTTGTATTAGCAGTTTCTATAAATCACGAAAAAATAAATATAATACACGAATAACAAGACAAAAAGAAATACAAAAGCAAAGTGAATAAAGTACGAAGAGAAAACAAATAAGAATAAAGAAGGGAAATGACTGCCGAAGAATTGGCCAAATTACCCAGGGCCCACAGCAATAAAGCACCCGCTGAACAGTCCAAACAGGCCCATCCAGGGCCCAAAGCCCACCTCAATACCCTGGTCCAGTGTACCTCATACCAAAACGACGCCGTTTGCGAAGAAATCCCAATCTCAACCTTCGTAGGTTTTTTGATTCTACAACGGTCAGCACCGAAGAACCCCCCATCACTTATATTTAAATGTCACGGCCGAACCATAGCCCACCCCCCCTTTCAGACCCTCCCCTAGTCGTCTCTACTAACATCCAAAAACCCTAGGACGATTAGCCGCGCTTAATACCCTCCGTCAACCGCCGCCGGCGCGCAAGGAACGCAAAAATACGCCGCAAGGCCGCCAAATAACACCCATCGATTCCCCCAACCCTCCTCTTTCCATTCCCCATGTCCAACTCATCACCCAGAAACTTCATCACCGTGATCGGACATACCCCGCAGTGATCAGCACACCTAACAGCGCTCCGGCGCTGTTAGTAAACGTCTGTATTCCGCTGACAACGCGCCTTTAAAGTGCCGTCACCTACGCCAAAAATGAACACAAATTTACACCATTTAGACTCGCGCTTTAACCTTCTCGTCCCTTAATACCCAAACCGTGTTCCTCGAATCTGGGCCGGATTGATTCGGAATTTTGAATTTTTTTTTTAAATTTTCCGGCAAGCAACCCTAAACCAAACATCTTTGGATTTCGTGGACCGTAATATCCTTACCAGGTGTTTTCCTCTTGTGAAAAACACATGGTTAGGATGTTACGTGTCAAAAATACTTGTGAGCAAGATTCGGACGTCGGCGCTGCGCGTCCCAGTTCTTTCCATTATTAGTAAGTTTACTTTTTTTTTTATTCTTTTAGTTAAATTATCTTTATCATTTTTCTGTCTCTATTCTGCATGTTGAATTTCCTAGGGTTTAGCTTATTAAATGTTTAACTTCTGATTTTTCTACTGTTTATTTTAGTCATGTTTTGCTTATAATTGTTTCCTTGATCTTTTAAGATTAGTTTTGATTAATGTTTTAAGTCTTGATTCAGTCTATTGGCCGGATCTTTAGTTTTGGGTAGAAGTATTTTTGGCTCGATTGTTTTGGTGTAGGGTTTAAATGGTAAAACAAAAAGGAAATTAGGGCCAGTAATTACTGTGTTTTAGTTCAAGGGAAGGGGTAAAGGGCAGTTTGGGGAATCAGCAACAGGAATAAATTATAACTGGAGGTCAACATGTGGGCACCATTAGGTCTTATTTAAACGGGAGGGCAAGTGAGAGAAGGTTTCCAGCATTTTTGGTTTGCCTATAAACATAGGCATTCGAATTGCTTTGAGGAGGAGGTTCTTTAGCTTTTAGGCCCTAAGGAAATCCCAGAGATTTCAAAAAAAAAAAAATAAATAAATAGCATTCTTTCTTATAATGTTCCAGTTTTCAATCTGAAATTCACATTCACAAAACCCAAAACAATAGGAAACAGAAACCTAAAATAAACTACTGTTTCATTGCAATGATTATACTCAGCTTCAAAGTCGTAGTGTGGATTTGCATTGTTTGGTTCGAGTTTGTATAATTGTTGGAAGTTTCTGATCGTGCCTGGTTGTTTGTTCGATGTATTGGGGTTATATCCAAGCATATTTGGGTCGATATTCCAAGCTTTCCATTTTGTTTCATCTCGATTTGCTGTGGATCATTTCCTGATTTGGTTGATTTGAAAATTATTCTGGGACTCCCGACTCATTTCTGTGGGTGTAAATCGGAGTGTTATGTTTGCTGCTTTAGAACTCCACATTGCTGCCTGCTTTTGCTGTTGCTAACTTCTTCTCCTTCCTCGCTACATTCTTGCTTCTCCAGGTACACAGCTTGTATATTGGAATGACTGTGCAGCTGAAAAGTGCAGAAAATGAACTTTCCTAATGAAGAAGAGCTATATTCAATAAAATTTAATAATTCTGATTCTAGTTATAGTCCAACACCTGGTATTATTCACCATTTTATTATTAACACTGTTTAAGTTTTGCTTTGTTTTGTAATTAAATAGACTTGTACAAACTTTTAATGTACCAATATTCATGTGTCACTTCAAGTTGAAACATTGGGTGACAGTTAGTCTCATGCAGAGGTGATAGCATGATTTGTGAATCGCTCAGATCTGTGATGTAGTAGAACACATAATTGAGTATGCGGTTTTTTCATAGTAATGAAATGTGATTATCACGTTAGTGATACTCATGAAATTCCCAAAATAGTAATTAAGTAAAAACAATCTGAGTTCTTAAACTGGACTTCTGTGCTCGAATGTTTTTCATTAAATTGAAAGTTTCCCGGTACAGTTTGGGCTAGTGTTATCACAGACGGCCCCAGCTTTTGCTCTAAAATATAATATCCGTTTTGGACCTAAATCCAGGCCCTGGTGACTGAGGCCAACCTTATGCTACTCCTTGACTTTAATTCTTTTTGACGGATTGTGTCAAGCCCAAGCTGGTTGAAGTTTGGAATTTGCCATGAAACTCATAGGACCCCAAATACAATAGTTCCCTAAACAATTAGTTAAGTTAGTTTAGGACTTCTCCTTTATTTTTAGAGACAAAAAAGAATAAATAAGAAACTGTTAAGTTTGCTTTAAGCTGGCCTTAAAAGTATAAAATGAGAATGAGGCCTCTTGCCAAACAAAATGCAATAAAACTGCGGGGCCCTCATTTAGATTACTTTTATTAAAATATGTTTAGAATTCGGGACATGATACATTTAGCAATTTTTCAATGGCTTCCGCAAAGGTTAATAAGATTGCTAGCCACTTCTAGGTACGACTTTTAATAATATATTTTTCCTAAATTCGAGTGCATTTCATGCAACCCAAATCTAAATCCCAAAACGGCTTTGAATTAAAGAGGTGTGTGAGGAATCCGGGGTGCATTTCATGTGACGTAGTCCAGAGAAACGACGCGTCTTAACGGCGTTCCACTTTGCGTAAAAAATTAACTAAAAGCGGTAAATAATTCTTTAAATTGCACTACAGGTGGCCATGTACCTAAAAATTAGATTTTAGCCATTTAAATGATTAATTTAAACGCGACCGTTGCTAGAACCACAGGGAATCCCGGGGGTGCCTACCCTTCCCTCGGCGTCCAACAAGATTCCTTATTTCAGAATTTTCTGGTTCGTAGACTCCATTGGGAAGTCGAAAATTTTTCCTCGATTGTTGGGATTTAAATTAACATCGGTGAACTTTGGGACACCAAAAGCCAATCCTTTCCAAGTGGGACTCTAAAAATAAATAAAATAATCCCTTTTCGAAAATAGTCACTTTAAATGAAAAACTCCCTTATACATTATCCTTCGGGGTAGGTGTGTAAAAAGGAGGTGTTCGACAGCTCTGGCGACTCTGCTGGGACGACGATACCCAAATTTGATTCAGGGTTCAAGAATTCGAGCTTAGTACAATTGTTTATATTTGGCTTTATCTGATTTTTCCAACATGTTGTCCATGCTATATGTTGCTAAATGTTTTACCGCTTGACTATTTGGTTGACATATTGTAATATATAAACTGTCGCGAATCCCTTCCCTTTCTGAGTCTTCTACATTCAATGGTAGCAAGGGAGTCAACTTCGTTCGTAGCTTCTCTTTCTGTTTAGTGTCCTTTCCCAAATGTTAGAACGAGGTTTTGGATAAGGTTGCTAAGCCGGCGGAGTTCTGTTCTGTATCCCCGGTACGCGCCCCCTCCTCGGCGTCGGAGTTGTTCCCGCCGGTAGGCGCAGGTCTATGAGCAACCCGAATAACCCTAGGTTATAAAAACCTAGGAAGAAACAAAATCAAGCCGGATCCCTAGTGTAGGACATTTGTTTGCATTATGTGCATTGACTTAGGGGACTCAACCACAGAGGGGTTGGGTCCGTCTAGGACAGGTTGACTTGAAATGAATTGATCATCCTGCATGCATCTTACGTGTATCTTTGCGCATTTATTGCCTCGGCTTTGCATGTTGACCGGCCTTGTCTAAATAACGTGAAAATTGAAGAAAATAAGCAGTTAGGAACTAAGTGAGGGTGACCATTTGTTTGTTAAAAAACTCCCAATGCCCAACATAGTACCGAAATGGTGCCGGATTTGTGAAAACATGAAAAAAAAAAAGAAGAGAGGAAAACATATTTTGAAAAAATATAGAGAAGAAATTGGTTGTTTCAAAAATACATTCTTTTAATTTTAGCAAATCTGCTCCGAAACTACCGGCGGTCTGATTCTGCACCGGATGTGAGCATACGTTAGTGCCAAACCTCATCGGTTTCGACTCCAATTTTTTCAAACAAATCCAAACAAAAATATTTTCTTTTAGTTTTATTCATTAAGAAATCTTTCTTAGAAATTGAAAAAAAAGATCAAAATAGTTTTTAAACTCAAAAAAAAATGTGTATCGTTCCTTTCTTTCTGATGTTTTTCATGAAATAAAAAAGAAAATCAATAAAAATCAACTTATTTAGAAGTCTTTTTTTCTGTAAATGTCAATAAACAAATTTTTGATAAAAAAAATTTTTGAAGAGTCCAAAAATATTTATTGCTTTCCTTAGAAGTACTTGTTATAAATTAATAAAAGCTCAGAATTCAAAATGATTTTTCTTAAAAAGTCCCCCCTTTTTTTTTTCGAAAATTAAGAGGTTACATCCAAAACTCCAAAAAATAATTTTCTTTTTTTCCTTAGAAAAAGAGAAAACAAAATATAAAGACTCAAACAAAAAGTATTCCCAAAGGTTCAAATTCAAAAAAAAAAAAAAGAAATTTTCAGAATCTTTCTTCAAAAAATAAAACAAAATCAAAAATCCAAAGAGCAAATTCCTTTCTTCTTTTAAAGCATATGTTTTTAGGAAAATTCCAAAGGAAAGAAAAAAATGCAAAAAATATCAAAAACCTGTTTTTCCTTTTGCCTTAAATTCACAAAATTTTTGCCTTTATTCCTTCTGTTAAGAAATCTTGTCCTTTAACAAATCTCCACAAAAAAAAAAAAGAAGCTTTAATACTCAATTCCCCAATTTTTGTCCGAACTACGTTGGTTTTGATTCTCACGGATGTGAGATACTTAGGCAGACCCTCCGGGCTTCCAACCTCCCTTTTTTGCAAAACATAGCAAAAAAAGATGCTCACAAATTTTAATTTCTAGTCAGCAAATAAGTCTCAGGGTTGGGTGCGCATTTTTGCTTAAAATAAGGCCGAACATGCTTCCCAAGCAAAGGACGCAGGGAAGGCCGTTTTGGAAAGAATAGCCCACCTTGAGTCATTTGCGTGGCACAAGCCTTAAAATCTATTCCTCCCAGAATGTGCTGAACAAGGCCCGTATTTGCAAATCCAAGTCCTCTATTTTCCTAAATAAAAGAATTTCTGCGACAGATATATAGCGTTTTTTAATAAGTATTAAATTCCCCGCCTAATAAAATATGCAAGTATGAATTCAGAGTGACATCGAAACTCCTTTCTCAGTCACCCCTGGAGCGAGGATCCCTTTGAACTCCAATATGTGTGGCACACTTGGAGAATGGAAGCAGAGATATGTGTAAAAATCCTGGGCCGTCTTGTTAAGATTTATTTGAAACATATCAGACCAAAGATAGGATGTCAATTGAGGCACTCGCATTCCATTATGGGGACCCGAACCCGCCAACTGATAATTCCGCTTTCTGTCAGATTTTGAAATCACGACCACTATGGGGAAAATTGTGCCGGATATGCCGCCGACTCACTCGCCTCAACGGGAACCCCGCCGGGTAGACTACCCTTTGCCGCCGCCCTCGTACACGGACACGCGTAACTCTTCAATACGGTTTTTTAGGACTTGTTGAAAGCATCAGTCGTGGGTAGTATATTCAGGACCCTCAATCTGGCAGCAAGGAAGACTGATTGTACAACTACCATTTCCGTTATTATCACCGGACCAGAATATGGCAACCCCAAATGGTTTGAGGAACCCAAATACAGGACTTAACACATGTTGGACATCATAAGGAACAAAATGGGAGCCCAGACGGGAGTTAGCTTTTCAGGTGGCCTTTTTGGCGATGGTAGTTGCCTTAGAAAAGATGGTCACAAAGACCTTGGCCTAGTAGGATGCTAGAATGTTCTATGAAGAAAACCTAACTAAGAGTACCAGTGTTCCCTGATTGTTAGACAGAAACTATATCCGAGCCCTCTGACCAAAATGTCGAGAGGGGAGGAAATTCGTTCAAAGGTTGCAATTTGCTCTGCAGTTATGGATACGCGAACATCTTTGTCACCCGCACAAGAGTATATATGAACTACGGCTTAACCGGGTTGAGTTGTAATTGTAGAGTTCGAGACACCGAGTTCAGTGTTGAGTTCCCGGAGGGTCTGAGGCCTGGTCCGTTATATTGTTAAGACCCTCACTCCAGATAAAGCTAGAATGGGCTTAATGGGATGGCTTCCTGCCCTAGACTGAAGCCTGTGTACACCAATCGACAGAAAGTCCCTTATATTCTTTTGATGGGTATTCTCGAGCACATTCAGCCCCTATGCTCCATAACCCGTTTTTGCGACAATTTGGAAGATGTCCAGAACGTTGTTGCGGACAGCTGGGATGAAGACCTGAAGTGGGCAAGTCCATCTGAGTGGGCCCAAAAGCTGCATTCCCTGAAGGCCGAATCCGAAGATCTATGGAATGAGTGCAGGTACCTGAGCCTACAAAACTATAGTACAAGGACCGGCCGGCCAGAGGGTGAGGTAAGATCCCAAATACTTGGTTTGGTGCTGCTTAAAAAGGTTTTCTCGAATTCCCCCGAGAGACCCCGCCAAAAGGCCCACAAGGCAACAATTAACAAGCAAGGCTCAGGTTGCAGTGGTTGTTGGTTGCGTAAAGAAAAGGTAGTACAGAGCTTCGAATTGAAGCATTGGAAAAACAGGTTTCAAGGAGCTTTCGGTTCGAAAAACAGTTGCACAAGCCGCAAGCTGATTGAAGGTGATAAAAAGCAATTGGCCCAGGAATGAAGCTCTCAAGGCCCAATTCAAACAACTGAATTAGATGCAAGGAATCGAGAAAGAAGTCTTCCGACGAGAGATTGATAAGAGGGTTGAAGACCGAGGAAGTCCTGGACTGTCAGAGAATTGGAAAAAATCCGAGGGAGCATGGCAAAACTTCGGGCTCAATGTGGCCAAAAGAAGACCGAAGGAAAGGGCCCGTTTGTACATTGCAAATGAAGAAAAACTTGCGGAACCATCGCCAACTTGAAAAGAAAAAATGAACACTCTTGAAGAAAGGCCAGCCCCGTCGGGAGAAAGAGTTTACAGGCCGAGGGGTAACCAATGCTAATGAATTAATCGCCGATATGGGAGAAGGAAGTAAAAATTGTTTACAGGAATCTTCACTTCCAGGTATTCCAGGTACTAGGAGGCCTTCAACACTCAACAATTGATAAGCCGGCTACTCCAAGAGAAAGGTCAATTATCAGGGAGATGAATCAGAAACGATTGCTCAACCTACATGTCATGAAGTGTTCAGGCCGGCGAATCGGATGGGTCCCGACCACATGTCTTTTGCCTCCGTGATGATTTTGTTTCGTCCAGGTTTCGAACGATTAGATTCAAGTTGTCAAAAAGGGTCTTGCACGCATAGGCCCGCGGCGATTGCCCTGAGTGATGCCCCGCGGGCCCCAGGATTTGAAAGCTTCGATGTACTCCTAAATCGAGTTTGCAAGTTTTTCCTGCGTATGGTTTTTTGGTAAATCTTTTATTTCCTAAAGAAGAAAATAACAAATTAGTCTACTGTCAGCTTGTTAATTGCATTTGTTATTTAATTGAAATTTGAAAATTCCCAAAGACAAAATTGTTTCTTTATTTCTTGCATTCTATGGTTTGCAAGAACTATACGCTTGGTCTTGTTCATGCGGGGTAATGATACGTAGGACAATCTCCATAGGATTTTGGATCTCCGTTATATCCCCTAAAAATAAACACCACGCAAGGAAGGAAATAAAAGAAAACAAGAGAGGAAAAGAAAAAACGCAACAGAGAAATAAGGAATCGAGAGAACAACCGATGGCAGAGAACAAGGGAAAGCAAAAAAAAAAAAAAAATAGAGGGAAAAGAAAAATGAAAAAAATAGAAAGAGACAAGAAATAGCAAGAAAAGCAAAGAGTGGATAATCAAAAAAAGAGAGAATAGATAAGAAACGCCGGGATGACGCATGCAGCCAAGTGTCATAATATGTACGACATACCCCGTTTAATCTGTATAGGTGCAG
>NC_031989.1:94205634-94207154 GCF_001879085.1 Nicotiana attenuata | reverse complement strand
ATAAGGCACGAAGTACCAGATTCGGCATGGTCACCAACATCCACCCACGATTGCTAAGCTGGTGGAAAGATTTACACTCTAGTGACCAAAATCGTTTCTCAAAAGGGTTGAAGATAGTCAAGAGGCTAAAGGGGCTGAAGGTGGACATCTAGCCATGGCCTACCTATTGCTGGGACTTCGCGAGTTGGGGAAGCTGTTCGACGGAGCCAAAGATGCCGAATCTGGGGAAGGTTTGTTGGGGAGGCCCTGGATCCATGCTGCAGGAGCGGTGCCCTCTACTCTCCACCAGATGGTGAAATTCGAACATGAGGATCAGGAAATCGTCGTCCACGGGGAAGACGAACAATCTATCTACCGTGATCCATCTATCCCATGTTTGGAGGCGAGGGAAGGGAGTGAACATATTGTCTATCAAGCCTTTGAGATCGTGCTGGCAGACCAACATGAGGAAGGAAATCCTTGTCCTCAACCATTCCTGTCTAATGCTTCGATAATGGTGGCCAGAGAAATGATAAAGCACGGTTTCCGGCCAGGAAAAGGGTTGGGAAAAGCCCTACAAGGAATATCAGAGCCAATAACCCTACCCACAGCGGAGAAGCCCTTCGGAATAGGATTTCACCCTACCCATGAGGATGAGAGATGGGCGGAGAAAAGAAAGAAAGAAGGATGGACTCTGCCACGACCATTGCCATACCTCTATGATACTTTTGTCAAACCCAAGTATGATAAAGAAGAGGACGATGAGTTGTTCACGGCTGAAGAAATCGAGGATATCTGTGGGGCCATGAGACAAATGCTCTATGAAACCAACATGGTCCAGCCAGGAGAGGGGACTAGCACCGCTGAGATGCTTTACATGGGACCCGATGCCAAACTCCAGAACTGGAAGGCTACGCCATTCCCGATTAGGCGGGAATCCCGGTAGACTAGCCCTGCCACCTTTTCTGAGTCTCGAGCTATCCCAGGGTGTAGCTCGGGTGTTTCCTTAATATTATGTCTTTTTATTTCCGAATGTAAACCCTGTTTATCTTTCCAATTCCAAGAAATGAAATCAATGTTTCCTTGTCCATCTCTTTCCTTTTCTAATTTTTGTTATTTTTTCCTTGTTTTTTATTTTTTTTTCTTTTCAGTTATAATAATGCGGCTTTAAATAACATGACATGCTTGCGAACTTCACGCCCAGACTCAAACACGCTGTCTAATTGTGAAATAATGAATCAAGAACCGGAATATGATGAAGAAGAGGCTTTTAGGGAGATAAATCGAGAATTGGAACAATTTGAGAACAAACCTAAGCCAAACCTCAATGATACTGAACCGGTTAATTTGGGAATAGCCGAAGAAATAAGGGAAACCAAAATAAGCATTCACACAGATCAGCACACACGAGATGCAATAATCCAGCTCCTGTTTGAATTTAAAGATGTGTTTGCTTGGTCGTATGATGACATGCCAGGACTGAGTATGGACCTAGTGGTGCACAAATTGCCAATACACCCCGATTGCCCTCCAGTAGCAGC
>NC_031989.1:94200588-94204471 GCF_001879085.1 Nicotiana attenuata | reverse complement strand
AGTATTGGTCCCACCAGAGCAGGGACGACCTCTCTTCTTGTATCTGACAGTGTTGGAAAATTCTTTTGGCTGTGTCCTCAGGCAGCATGACATAACCGGAAGGAAAGAGCAGGCAATTTACTATCTGAGCAAGAAGTTTACTGGCTACGAGGCCAAATACACCTTGTTGGAAAGAACATGCTGCGCTCTGACGTGGGTTGCCCAAAAGCTGAGACATTATCTTCAAACCCATACCACCTATCTAATAACCAGGTTGGATCCTTTGAAATACATATTCCAGAAACCGATGCCCACTGGGAGGTTGGCAAAATGGCAAATCTTGCTCACTGAATTTCACATAGTCTATGTTACTCGCACGGCAGTGAAAGCCCAGGCTTTGGCGGATCATTTGGCTGAAAACCCGGTCGACGAGGAATATCAACCGTTAAGCACCTATTTCCCAGATGAGGAAGTAAACTCGGTGGAAGCCATCTCTGAGGACACTCGTGCTTGGAAAATGTTCTTTGATGGAGCAGTAAATGCGAGAGGTGTAGGTATTGGGGCAATCTTGATATCACCCAATGGCCAGCACTACCCGGCTACAGCCAGGCTCCGTTTCTTTTGCACAAACAATACAGCTGAGTATGAAGCCTGCATCATGGGCATGAACATGGCAATTGACCAAGATGTTGAAGATTTATTAATCATGGGGGACTCTGACTTGATTATCCGACAAGCCCAAGGAGAATGGGAAACTCGAGATGTTAAGCTCATTCCTTATCGACAGCATGTGGAAGATCTCACCAAACGCTTCAAGTCGGTAGAATTCAGGTATATCCCTCGGTGTCATAATGAACTAGCCGATGCACTTGCCACTCTAGCTTCAATGTTGCCTTACCCAGGCCATGCCCATATTGACCCTTTAGAGATTCAAATCAAAGAAAAGCACGGGTATTGTAATGCGGTTGAGGTGGAACCTAGTGGTCAGCCCTGGTATCATGATATCAAGAGATTTCTGAAAACACAGGAATACCCTGAGCAGGCCACCGGAGATTAGAAAAGAACCATTAGACGACATGCGAGTGGTTTCTTTTTAAGTGGTGATGTTTTGTATAAAAGAACCCCGGACCTCAACTTGCTAAGATGTGTTGACGCCGAGAAAGCTGGAAGAATTATGCATGAAGTGCACGCAGGAGTATGTGGACCTCATATGAATGGTTATGTGTTGGCAAAGAAAATTTTGCGAGCCGGGTATTACTGGATAACCATGGAGAAGGACTGTTTCAGTTTTGTTCGGAAATGTCATCAATGCCAGGTGCACGGCGACTTGATTCATGCACCTCCGACAGAACTCCATCCGATGTCAGCACCTTGGCCGTTTGTTGCTTGGGGCATGGATGTCATTGGGCCGATCGAGCCGAAAGCTTCGAATGGGCATAGGTTCATACTGGTAGCAATCGACTATTTCACAAAATGGGTTGAAGCCATCACCCTCAAGTCAGTCACCAAGAAAGCCGTGGTAGACTTTGTGCACTCCAATCTCATTTGCCGCTTTGGCATTCCTGCAATTATTATTACCAACAATGCAGCTAACTTGAACAGTCGCCTGATGGAGGAGGTATGTGAAATTCAAGATAACGCATAGAAACTCAACTCCCTATCGGCCAAAAGCCAATGGTGCTGTCGAGGCAGCAAATAAGAACATCAAGAAGATTTTGAGAAAGATGATTCAAAGCTCCCGGCAATGGCATGAAAGGTTACCCTTCGCATTACTTGGATATCGCACCACAGTACGTACATCAATTGGAGCAACAACGTACTTGTTAGTTTACGGTACTGAAGCAGTCATACCTGCAGAAATGGAAATTCCTTCACTCCGGATAATCGTTGAGGCGGAGATTGAGGACAGTGAATGGGTTAAAACCCGACTAGAGCAATTGCCATTAATTTATGAAAACCGGATGGCCGCGGTTTGTCACGGACAACTGTACCAACAAAGAATGGCCCGTGCCTATAATAAGAAAGTGCGTCCCAGGAATTTTGATGTGGGACAGCTGGTACTCAGACGCATTCTCCCTCATCATCAGGAAGCAAAAGGGAAGTTTGCCCCTAATTGGAAAGGTCCATACATCATCAGGAAAATATTGCCAAGAGGAGCACTGTATCTGGGAGACATCGAAGGGAATGATCCTGAGACAGCAGTCAACGCAGATGCAGTAAAAAGGTACTACGTCTAATCCTCATTCGGCGATGGCTTTTGTGCAATTGAGATGACGAAGGCTTTCTTTCTCGCTATCCAAACACTATCAACCCTTCGTAAACCCATTTGAGTTGGTTACCCTTCTTTGGCTACCCTCTTTGGAACCCAGAAGTATTATTAAAAAAAAAAAGAGAAAATATGATGAAAAAAAAAAACCAAAAACAAAACAAATGTTCCTGAACTACGTTGGACTTGATCCTGAAAAGGTACGTAGGCAGCCTCTCCCTGAGGTTCAGTCACACCAAAACAAAAATCCCAATTTCCCCGAGAAATGAAACTGAGGCAGATGATATAATGGTTCGGCCGTAAATCCGCCGAAATGGTTCCAAAGTTGTACCTCCATCCAGAATTCTCTTACCCAAAATCTTGTCCAAATCCTTCTGATCAATTGGCAAAGGCGTGGGGATTGAAAAGAAATATCGTTGGAAGCTGTCACAGTCCAGATGAGAGAAATACAATGAGAGAGTCTTATCGGTGAAAACCTTCGGGCACCATAAGGCGACGGGAGAAGAGAAACTGAAAATGAGAGAGTCCGCTTAGTGAAAACTCGCAAAGAGCACTATCGGGCGATTGGTGAGAAGAGAAATGAGAGAGGTCGGTTAGCGAAAACCCGCAAAGGACGCTGTCGATCGAAAAGAAGACATATCGCCACTAAAAGGAGTCCTGGGAAGGTTCCCTGGTTTTTGAAATGTATATCAATGGGTTCCCCGGAAGTTGACAAGTTTGTGTAGGTCGGGCATCCAGTCCAAGAAGCATGTCATGTTCATCTGAAGCCAGCATACACACCCCAGATAAGTCTTTCTTTTTCCCCCGAAAGGGATGCTTCTCTTTAAACTCATATGATTTGCCCTTCTGCATACTTCTCTTTGAATCCCTTTCGGTTTAACTCTGATTCCATAATTAGAAAAGGTGGAAGGACCGGTTTCACAGGGCTCCGCCTGGTCAAAGGCAAAGAAATACTCAGCCTCAGCGAGTGCGTCAGGCCAATCTCGACTGACCATAGTGATTGATGCTTCCAAAGTGAAAATATTGGAAGAGAAAAGAAAATCAAAGGCAAACGCAGAATAAAGTGAAGAGGACAGAGCCTACACAGGCGAGTCCTGAAGGCTGAGCCCAGTCGGTTTGAACAGAGATTCACTCTCAAAGGCGATAAGCAGCAAAGTTCTCAACGGAAATGGGGCCGGGACCAAGCAATCAATAGGATCAAGGCCACAAAACCAAAACCGTTTCAAACTAACCAACTGTTCTTTGATGAAAACAGGTTTAATTCAAAGCAATTTTGCAAGAAGCAGGTGCAATCCGAAAAGAAATGAAATGCGCAAGCGCAGAAACAGCTTTGCAGCAGGAGAACGACCAAAAAGGAAGTTTTCCCTCTCCAGTTTCTTTCATGTGTTTGCAAAATAAAAGGAGAAACATAAAAAAGGAAAAACAAAAGATAGAAGAAAGAAGAAAAGAAGTTAAAATAAAAATCCCAAAAAGAAAAACAAATCATGATAGCATAGGATCCCATTCCTTAAATATCCCAGAACAACCCGACACAAAAACCGTGGAGCTTTTTTCTTTCCCAAATCCGAGGATCTCCCGGCACAAAAACCGTGGAGCTTTTTCTTTTCCAAATCCCGGAACAAAAACCGAGGATCTCCC
>NC_031989.1:94169120-94197068 GCF_001879085.1 Nicotiana attenuata | reverse complement strand
AAAAATCAAAACCAAAGATGTTAGAAGTGATATTAGAAGCACAATCGCAATTCTAGACTAAATAGATAATACAACTCCCTCACTAGCTCCCTGTGGAAACTCGATCCCGATACACTATCGGGTAAAAGCTGTTGCGACCCGCTCTTCCTACCTCAGTGTAGTGTTGAGTCGGCAGCGATCAACTATTATCAAACTACAAATAGAAATTGCAACTAAATTATACTAAGGGTTATAATGCTACGAGTTGTTCAAATAGGTTTAAAAGGCACTAGGGTAGTGACTTCCGCCTAGGTGGTCAATTGACGGGTACTTGAATCTAAGGCATGTTTGACATGTTTGGGGAGTATGTTATAACCGTTGCACGACTTTACCCACTGTACACCTCTCGGTGGTACAAGTGATTTTACCCAAATTGGCTTTCTCAAGACCAATTGGGTATGCAAATTTGCACAAGCAACTAGGGTTCAATTTGGGTATTACTCTCTCGAGGTTTAACCCTTTAATTGGGGCTATCAATCTCTTGAGTACGCCCCAATTCATTGTTGGACCAATTTCGGAGACTTAGCCTCTCTTCCTGAAGAAGAACTCAAGTCAACTTAACACAAACTAGTGTTTACAACCACTAATTCAGAAATTAACCATGAAATTGGCCCAAATGACAAACACCCATAGTCAAACAAGACCCATCAATTACCCACACTAGGGTTGAGCCACAACCCTAGCTTATGGGTCTAGCTGCTCATAATTAAAGAAGAAAAGCAAGAAATAGATGAATAAAAGCTCATATTAATTAATCACTAAGTTAAATACAAAGATTCAATGATTAAAAGTAGCTAAAATTGCCCAAAATAGCTAAGAATCTCGAACCCACGAGTGCAGCAGCTTAATTACAATATATGATACCCTAAAAATGGAAAAAGAAGCTATTTATACTAGGCTGAAAAATCTGGACAAAAATGCCCATGCGGGGTTAGTGCGGACCGCACAAAATGGACCGCGGTCCGCACTAGGGCTTTGTCCTTGAAAAACAGCTCTCTGAATCTTGGCATCACGGACCGCAAAGAATGGACTGCGGCCGCGGAGGCTTCTAGTACGGTCCGCGTAAAATGGACCACGAACCGTGGAGGCTTGAAACTCTGAAAATGGCAACTCTCTGATTTTCCTCACCGCGGACCGCAGAGAATGAACTGCGGCCGTGTTGATCTTAGTGCGGACCGCACTAAATGGTGGTGCGGCCGCACTGCCTCTTGGCCTGAAAATCACCTCTCTGAATCTCCTAGTGCGGACCGTACAAAGTGGTGTGCGGCCGCACTAGGCCTGTTTAGCCTGAGCTTGTCTTGTCTTTGGCACTTGTGCAAGTTTCACTCCGTTTGAGCTGATCTTTGACATCTCGTCACTTTGATGATCAAACCTGCAATCAAGCACAACTTGTGAGCCCTTTTGGGACTATTTTGTATGAATTTCTAATCAAAACATAAGCAAGAAGGAGTATANGGAAAATTAGTATTTCAGTAATTATTCCTATTCTCAGTCATAATTAGATGCAATTGAAGTGCATTAGTTGCAATTAGTTAGTTGTTAAATTTCAGATCAAGTACGTTAGATATAAATATGCCTCTACACTGAATAATGTATGTCAAAACTAAAATTAAAGCTGATTTGCCTTCGAATTGCATAAATCTGTGTCTTTTATGTGTTTAAAATCATTAGACCCTATTGGCTTAGAAATCAGAACTCTTAGGATCCAATAAGACCAATTTCGCAGGCTTGGGTTCGTTCATGGGCCCAGCGTGATGATTTGCCATTTTGAATAAGCTTTGGGCTTAACCGTGTGCTACTAGCCCAGGCATTATTAGTCTGATGAATCAGTATATTTGATGAATTGTGGATTATCAAGGACAGGTTCGAATCAGGCTCCTGCTATGACCAACGTTGGTAACATATTTCATAAATGCTGATAGAATTCTTCACTTTTGGACTAGTTTCTGCAGCCCAACATGCTGAAAGCTCGAATTCCATTTAAAAGCATTAGGATTAATTTGGTGATATAAATTTGGGCTTACGAGTTAGGTAGCGGGTTCAAACTAAGAGGTTTTCCCTTTTGTTTGAACCCGGACTTGAACTTGAGGCCCGAATTTATAATATCAAATTAATTAGGGCCCTTTGAGAGACAACACTGTAATAGAAAATCATAGTTTCTCTTAGGATGGCCTTTAAATAAAACATGAGACGAGCCTCGCCGCACAAAACATGTAAATTGCGGGGCCCTCATTAAATACTATGTTAAAATATTTTAGAAATCGGGTAAGCCATTTAGCAAATTTTCATGGCTTCCCGCAAAGATATCAACACGCTAGTTGCTTTAGACGCGTTATTTAATAATTTTACCTTCCTAAATTCGGGCGTGCATTTCATGTGACCCAAATCCAAATCCCAAAACGTTGAATAAGAGGTGTCAAGGATCCGGGTGCATTTCATGTGACATGATCCAAAAATACGCTCTTAAACGGCGTTCACTTTCGTAAAAATAACGAGAAGCGGTAAATAATTTATAAAATTGCACTATAGGTTTGAATATGTATAAAATCAGATTTTTAGCCATTTATAATAATTTAAGCGACCGTGCTAGAACCACGGGATCCGGGGGTGCCTAACACCTTCCCTCGGGTCAACAGAATTCCTTATTCAGAATTTCTGGTTCGCAGACTCCAATTGGGAAGTCGAAATTTTCCTCGATTTGGGATTTAAGTTAAACCGGTGACTTGGGACACCAAAAGCCAATCCTATCCCAAGTGGCGACTCTAAAAATAAATAAATAATCCCATTTCGAATAATGTCACTTTAAATGGAAAAACTCCCTTATACATTTATCCTTCGGGGTAGGTGCGTAAAAAAGGAGGTGTGACAATAATCATTAATAATTGACAGTTTAACGCAAACTAAAGATCTTAGATGTATTTGTAGATCGTGCCATCAGTACTACTGCTCAACATTGCAGATAACAGTATCACATATATTTGAGACAATTGGCTTTACTACTGCGCTGGTTGTGATTTTGCATCTCATTTGCACTGTGCAATTAGTCCTGAAGATGGTGTTTTCCCGAGACAGCATCGTCCAATTCCAAATCAAAATCCGAACACAAATCCAAATCAAACACTGGAGATGATAAATTACTTAAGAGTTTTTTCAAATGCCTCCACTATTAGTGATTTTGAGACTGAAGGGATCGAGCATGTAAATAGCTGATTTAACCAAATTCAACATATTGACACAAAATATAAATATACATATTGTTTACATTATTATTTCTATCCAGTTAAATACAACGACAATATCATACAACTTGAATACAATTTTTATTCAAATTATATACAATGTCTTTTGTATATTTTGTATCTGATTTATACATAGTAAAAATAAATTTCATACAACTAATTATATATTATACAACTTATCTACAATTTTCATACATTATTTCTACTCAATTATATACAACTACAATATCATACCACGTAAATACAATTTATATACAAATATTATACAACTTTCATACAATAATTAAATTAAAAAAATATATATAAACATTAGAATACAATTTTTCTACAATTTTACTACAACTGTACTACAATTTCGTAAGTAGAATTTATGTCTTGTCTTCTTCTTCTTCGAGTTTCAATCTGAAATTCAGCCAAAATCAAGTCTAATCTTCACCAAAACACCCTTAAAATTGAGATATAAGCTCCAAACCATATTCCCAATTGTTTGCAGCAACACTCAACCCAAACAAATAATGGTTTTTGAAAACCCAAATTCGAATTCAAAGCTTCAAAGCTTTTTAATGGCTATCAATGGTGGAATTGCTGCTCACTTTTCCTTTGCTTTACACTACTGGAATTAGGGATTGAGAGATAGAGAGAGACGTAGAGAGAATTCTCAATTGTTTCAACAACACCCAATTCAAACAAATAATGTTTTTTGAAAACCCAAATTCGAATTCAAAGCTTCAAAGCGTTTTAATGGTTGTCAATGGTGAAATTGCTGCTCTCTTTTCCTTTGCTCTACTTTACTGAACGGGATTGAGAGATAGAGAGACGTAGAGAGAGAAAGAGCGCAGGAGAGAGGGAGACGGAGAGAGAGAGCGCATGAGGGAGAGAATAAGGATGAGAAATAATCGATTCCTAATATAAAGGGATACCCATTTAATCCCTAAAGTATATATAATTGGTAAATTTGTATATAGGAGGTAATTAAATTGAAACTTGAGTAAGGATGGTAATAAGTTTTCAATAGTGTATAGGTATATAAAAATCCCAAAAAACAAAAGCAAACAAAAAGACCATAGGAGCACTATGAATTCGCTCACCTCCCAAACTAACACTTGCTACTACAACACCTCAATTCCATACAAGCCCCGAACTAAGAATTAATCAAATAAGTTGGAAGAACGCGTCCGAAAAGCAAAATAAAATTTACTCGGCAAAAATAACTCCAGAATACCTCATGCACGGGGCGATAAAATGGAGTTGTCGAAGTAGTTTCACAGTGAATTAATGGGATTTGCATCCTAACTTAATATGATGATCCGAAGTATCTACGAAATGATTTGTGTTTAACGACTGTGGCTCGTCTTACCTTATTTTTGCAAGGTAGTGTAGTTGTTATGTCACAGAAAAGTAGAGAAAGATATCAAGCAATGCAGCTGATGACTGATGCGCACCTCATTTTTGTGTACCAGAGTGAGAATTATCATAAATATGTTTATGATCATCAATGTCTGCAGCAGTTAAAAGGGGCAGCGCGCACATAAAATTTGGGGTGAAGAAGAATCATAAGCCTGGAAATGCTTAAAGCCTCTTCACCGGCTGAACATCTCTCTTATGCCGGATCACTTGTGATGTTAAACGCTGGCCACAAATTATATCCAAATGCCAAAATCGGAATGAGATTTCATGGGCCACAATATATAAAGCAAACTGAGTTTTGCAGTAATAATTACAAGTTAGTGGTGCTATATTTTGTATCAGCCCGACTGCAGCGGATGTTCCTCTTGCACTACAAAATTTAGTTTGTGAGAAGCTCTTACGTTCTGGCCCCCAGGTAATCAACCTGCAAATAAATAAGTAGTGAATAAAGTCTATAATTTTATACCATTGAAATACTGCAGGAATGTCCACTTGCACCTATATATTATTCTCAATGCCAGAGAACAATTGAGTTCTACCCTTACTTATCCTAATGCTGCTAAACGCATATATCAGAACATAAGCCCATCAACAATCGTGTAGAATGCATTTTTTGGCACTATGACAGTGTCAAGCAATTTTTTCCTAGTTTCATCCCCTTAGTTTGTTGCATAAGAACCACCCCATTGTGGTATATATAAGAGCTATAAACTTTGAATGGTAAGCTTACCAGATTGAGGATTCCCTGGATTTCCAACTTCTTTGCTGCTGCCGGGTTTATTGTAACCTTGCTGTTCTACTGCCTGATTCTGCATTTAAAAGCTAAGCATTAGGCATGATAGGTGAGATCATTAGGGAAAACATAAGGAGCATATCAAAAGGCTCTGGTCGATGGCTCCAAGCTGCATCCATCTTGTAGGTATTCACTTAATAAAACTCGTTTTGGTAAGATTGTATCTAGCAATAAAATATTCTAAGAGCAATTGACCTATGACCATGGTGAAAGTAATTCCTCATTGCAAGATGAGTGGATTTGTAGCTGGTTGTTTCTACAATGGACATATTCATCACAATATGCAACAACTAGACTTTTTGATGGTGGTTGACTGGTTTCTACATGAACATAGTCGGCATGATAATAAATGAACTACGAACCAAGTAGAAGAGGAAGGACTTGCCTGCGGTAATTGCACTTGTGCCTGGTGGAGACCAAAAAACTGTTGATATGGATCATTAATGTTTGGAAGTCTTTGCTGGTTGGGATTACGTGCTACAAGTGGATTTAGCATTGGATCTTGCTGACTTGAGGCTTGCATCCTGGAAGGATCTGGTACTGGAACTGGTGGCAAATGAAACGGCGCCATAGGAAATCTAGGACCCATTTGTGCTGCTGCAGCTGCATTCTGCATCGCTGCACCTGGTAATAGAGGTTGATATGGCACCATTGGCCTGTTCATGCCAATCTCCATACCCATTCCCACCATGCCCATTCCCATAGCTGGCATGTATTGCTGCATTCCAGGATACATCATCGGGACCATGCCGCATCCCATGGACATCATCTGCAGACAAGCAGATATGATCAAACTATGTTCTGATTTGATTAAAAATCTTTTTTAAGATAAAAAGCAGGACTGTATCACCAACTAGCTTCAGCATGCATATTACACAACCAGAGATAAGTTTAGAAATTATTCCCTTGACCCTGAACATATGTAAATCAGCTCAGACCAGCTGCGAGCTGAAAACGCAGGTCAATAAGGAGAAGCATGAACCTTATTTTTAGCAATGAATGCCACTTCTACTACAGGAGAAGGCAGTGAGAATATGAGGAGAGAACTTTTAGTGTTCACGATATAACGCTGTAAGATGTCATGCATTCAAATATACTGAGCTGAATAACATAGGTTTCTTGTTCCAGCAATGGCATTAAATTGAACATTCAAGTTCAACTAAAATTTAGTAATAAGGCTTCAGCACCTTCATGGAATTTGAATCAAGAGTGTGCTACAACAAAATTAACCAGTCAGCGCCACATAGAGTAGGATTTGATTAAAAAGGAGTATTTGGTTTCCACAAAGGAAAAAACAAATTTTACAAGGTGAACCGCTCTTTTTGGGCAATGAATGGAAGTACGGAAGAATTAACACCAGAATGGAGCCCAACAGGATTCTATCAAACATTTTTCGGGCAAAAGCACTGAATGACCTGAAAGTGGCCCAGTTTAGTTAGCCCTGTCCTTAGTAATTCAACATTCAAATTTTGTCAATCTTATAGATAGAAGCTGAAGAAGAAGACCTGGATAATAACAACATGGGTCCCTTCTCTCAGTAACTCAACATTCGACTTTTGTCAATCATATAGAGAGGAGGAGGAGTGCAATCTCTTAGCAATAAATTGTTGGAAACCAGATAGTAGTGTGGATATATCGTGAATATTAATATACCTGTACTGTGTTCATTAGAATTTCGGAATAAACAGCATAAAATGAAAATATAGAATCGGAGTTATGGCCATACAAGTCTCTAATCAAAACACAAGCAGCGTTCGCGACATCATTTAAATAAGTTATACCACAAAGAAACAAATAATTTCGTACTTAGAATAGCATAAGGGAACACATGTGCGCGCCGGCGGGGCGTGTATGTGCAACATATATACATAAAATGTATGAAAAACGTAATGTAATTTGATGCATAGGGAAGTCATGGGTAATATGTTTCACTTTTACAGAAATCTGGTGCTGAAGAAAAGACAAGATGAGTTAAAAATCTGGTGCTGAAGTAAAGACAAGATGAGTTTTGTTTTTCATTTGGGACAATACAAGTTGGAAACAGACTTAAGGCTGTAGTACATGACTAGCATGCAAGTTTTTAAATTTACGCAATATCCAAAAACTGAATTAGTGTTATCCACATACTGCTTCTGATAAAAAGTGTCCATATACTGCTACATGAATTACAAATGCTGGTAATTCAGATTCTACGTTTCTTAGACCTCGTACAATTGCTCCATTTGACTTTGTCAGATGTACTTTACTTGAGAATGTGTAGCGCTGCGAAATAAGGATATGCTGATTGACCCAATTGGCGTTCTCAATAATCTAGTTACATATACTACTTCCTATTAATACGATAAACAAGAAAAAATGTGTTATGCCAAAAGAAATGCTAAAGTTTGAGGACACAATGCTGTCAACAAAATTATAACTTAGCATAATAGAGAAAAAGGGATTTTACCATACATAAACTATAAAATAAAGCAATGACTAGCGACTTGCAACCGAAAATGTACTAATATTATTCACATTTAAGATGCATTTAATAAAGAATGAGGTTCTTGAGGTGTAAAATCATCCAATTTTCTGGTGCTTAAGGGTCAAATATTTTTTAGGACTAAAGAAATTATTCCCTCTTCAGCAAGGACTGTCAAATTCCTTTACTACTAAGAAATCGAACAAAAGAGGGTTGAGAGGTATCAAGAGGCAATACACAGAGAAGAGTGTTAACAAATATACCTGCACTTGCAATTGCAGTGATTTCAAATACTCAATTGCCTCATCCAGCATTGAAGCTTTGTCTGTCTGAAATTCAACAGAAGATTAACTTGAATATATTAAGAGGACAGTAAACTATCTGTTCTAGACATTGTAGAGAACTCAAAGAAGAGGTCAAACCTTGTTACAGCGTGGTATCAGTTCCTGCAGAGCCCTCATCTTCTCATTAATTCTGTCTCGACGTCTCTGTGTTGATTGGTGCATTGGCATGTTGATTAAACAATCAAACAAGAAAAAGCAGTAGAATTATCAAAATCCTCAAATAAACAATTCCACAATACATACCCTTTCCGAAAGATTATGGACCTCTGCAGCACGAGATCGTTTTGTAGACGTTGAACCACGTGCATGCTTCTTTGTATCACCAGACTCAAATTCAGCGTCCTAGGGCAGTTGAGATATAAGTTAATGAAGCATTAACAGTAAAATCGGGGTCATCATAAATCTATCAAAGAAAAATACTTGAAGAAGACTCAAATGTTTAAAACTAAGAACGATCGGAACATCTGGTCTGCTTCAGAGGTTTGCAGTTATATATGATGTGGTAAACTCAACAGGAAGCAAGAATTTGTTCTCAACTTTCAGTATTTCTTGTCTTTCTCCCGCAAGGCAAGGCATCACAAATGTCAAAGTTAACAATCACAGAAATATTTACCATGATCTCTCAAAAAGTAAGATCGCATATGCTTTCTGGGGAGGAAAGAAGATAAAAGTGGGCCAGCTATTGCAAGTGTACCTCGACCATCACAACTTTTTTTGAAAAGTTCTTCCTACCTCCTCCTAGTAGTTATTAATTTATACTTCAAAAAATCATGACATTTTCTTGGCATTCATGAGTTCTCCTTTGCCCCCATTCCTCTCTAAATTTAGAAAGTGTTTCAACTTCAATATACCACCCTTTTTCTCTTTAATCAACTTCATTTTTTTTCTGGGAAAATAATCGATTTTACCAATTACTCATTGTCTCATTCTCTAGAATCTAATCAAGTGTCACTAAAGCTGCTAAGTAATACACCGAAGCAGTAAACAGAGGATAAAGTGAAATCAATGTTATTAATACATCCAGAAAAATTCTATGACTCTGCTTGGAACAAATTTGTTATCCTGCCAGAGGAACAAACAGATATAGAAGTTGTTTATAGGTTCACCTGGTACAACTTAGTACACTCTATACAATCTAGAATCAGGAAAAGCCACAAGGAGCTCTGAGGTGAGTTTCACCAGATGTACTGGTTATGGAACTGATGAGGTATCTTGTTAAAACAGTTATGCAATCCTACTGAGGTCCTTTCAGACATTTCAAAGTTCAAAGAGAGTTGAAAAATAAATGAATTTCTATTACTTTGGGCAGAAGTCAGATCAATTCGGTTGCAAAGGAAGTTCTACTCTGTCAGCTCAAAGTTGCCTCATTCAACCAAACTACCACCGCTGTGATTTGTAATGTGAAACATGCAGAAATTAAGTGCTCCCTCCACTCCAAATAGAATGATTATTATTTCCTTATTAATCCGTTAAAAAAGAATAACACATTCAAAAATTTCAAAACAATTGAACTTTTCGTTCTACCCTTATGATAAGCTTTTATAGCCAAACAAATATTATGGTATGTTTAAAACCATAAATTTCAAAAGTCTTATAGCTAAACAAATGCTTATGTTAAAACCACAAGTTTCAGGTCTTCCTTTCTTTTTTAAATTTTGTGCCCAATCAAACTACATCACTCAAAATTGAAACCGAGGAAGTATACAGCTAACCGTGCTATATTATTCCAGCAAGAATTCGATTCCATCACTCAAATGGTCACTCAACTATTCAAAATTATCAAATAAAGTCATTTTTCTTTCGTTTGTAACAGAAAAGTCATTTAACTATGCATATTGCACTCAGAAGGTCACTCAACTAGATTTCTCAAACTTTTGATTGCCAAATATCTATTTTACCCTCTAAATTATCAACTTTTGCCCCTTTTTTTTTACTTTTTAATATTATAATTTTTGATCTTTTAAATTTATGTTATGGACTTACCTAAACGATAAATAAATTTTATTTATAAAATAAAAAATAAAATAGTATTTAATCATATATAATATTGGAATAATAAAATATTGAGCGTAGCAAAAAAAATTAATTAGAATAATTTGTTCGTTGTAATAATTTTGATATTAACAACAAAAACTCATAAATTTATTCACACAATTAAGAATGAAAGAAAATAAAAAAATTTAAAATACATATCCCATGCACGTAATATAAAAACTAGTTATTTGAAATAGAGGTGTATTTTATACCATATATTATATATTCTTGAAAACTATACTCAATTATTTTATTATTCCGATATTATATATGCTAGGAAACTAATTTTTCATTTTTTTTTTTTTGTAGTTTATAAATAAAATTTATTTGTTCAATAGATAAGTCCGTAATGTAAATTAAAAAGAGAACAATTATAATATTAAAAAAAATTAAAATAAAAAGAAGACGGAAGTTAAAATTTAAAGGGAAAATAGGTATTTGACTATCAAAAGTTTGAGAAATCTAGTTGAATGACCTTCTGAGGGCTTATAGGCATGACTTTTCTTTTTCGTTAAAGATGAATTTACCAGATAATTTGAGATAGTTGTGTGACAATTTAAGTAATGGACTCATTCCCCGAGGCAACTAGTTCACATCTTTCCTTTGCTTACTCATTAGAGCATAATTCTTTTCCAAGCTGCCCCCAACTTTTCCAAGTCCCTTGTGGTAACCAGCGAGGACTTATTTTACCTTACTTGCCAAACAAACTTCATTCATTAGATTTACTGATACTACTTAACTATTTGCAGCGCTGCTGTATTAAATTAAACGTTATCTTATAATTGGCCATTTGACCCCGAGGTGAAGGAGTGGAAAACAAGACCTAAAATAGTTTAAGAAGGTTATAAAATAGTATTCCTTTATTTACTACTCATCTACTAGCATCTTGGTACTCATGAAACTGGGATTTTAATTATTGTGACTGCTGGGTTACCAAAAGGTCAGCACACCATAGGGTTATGCTGATTTCAAGGAAACATGAATACAGGTACAGCCCCCTCTGAGCCGCCCTTCTCCATGGTTAAAACAGACAATGGGACAAAATGGAACAACAGTCCAAACAGTCCCGTGACTTTACGCTTAAAATGAAACCAAGATAAAATCCTTGTTGAACAATCTGGACTGTTCTTCACTACTGGAGGTGCGCTGCCACCTATTTAGTCATAAATAATACTTTAATCCCCCCTCCCCCCACTATGATACATTTTTTTTTTTTGCTATGTTTAAAATGAATACTCCCTCCGTTTCAGTTTATGTGGATCTATTTCCTTTTTGGTCCGTTCCAAAAAGAATGAACCCTTTTTAAATTTGGAAACAATTTAGCTTAACTTACAATTCTACCCTTAAAGCTTTTATAACCACACAAATACTCTGGGCCCCTTTTTGATTTGTTTAGGACCACAAATTCCAAAAGTCTTTATTTTTTCTTAAACTCCGTGCCCAGTCAAACAGGTTCACATAAATTGGAAAGGAGGGAGTATCATTTTACATATCTAAAATAATTTATAACTACATAAATATCTAAAACTTGATTTAGATCACAAATTTTAAAAATAATTAATGTATTTCTTTTTAAAAATTGAATGCCCAATTAAATCGCACCAGATAAGTTAGTACGAGGAACTAGCATTTTAGAAGTACTTAAAATATTCAAAAGATTTTTTTTGAAGAACAAGTAGTCCCTCCGTTTCAAATAATTTAACTTTAAACTCTTCATTTTACTCATTTTACCCTTAATGAGAAATTTTTATAACTATAAAAATATCATGATCTCACAAAATTTTTATCCCTAAACTTTTAAGGTTTCAAAGATAATTCTGTTTTTCTTAAACTGTGCCTAGTCAAAATATTACCCGGACACCAACCTAGATGCTATAAAACAATTTTTTTGGTTTAGTGATTTAGACACGTGTCACAAACTATGGCACTCAAATGAACCACAGCCACAAACAATAGGCTCGCAGTACGTCAAGCATAGGCAGATGACGTGGCCAATGAGAAAATCCCCCCTAGGGCTAAAATGCGCCCTAAGTTAGATATTCTTGCGAGCCACGAAAAACGACAGCGCTCAACAGACAGGTACAGGTGCGAGTAATTGGGAATTACAAAGGAAGAAAACAACAAATTAACTGCTCACCTCATTCTGACCATCCCCGTCGTCCGTTTCTATTCCTTTGCGTTTCCGATCATTTGATGCCGCAGCCGTCGGTGTCGCCAACGCCGCCGTTTGCGACGACGGTGGTTCAGCGCTGGCGTTTATACTGTTTCCTGAGCCGGGAGATGACGTCATTGAAAGCTCACATGTCGTCGCCGGTTCTATAATTGCCGTTGACGCTGTCACAGTTCCGTTGACATTTACAGTTCCACATGCTACATTTCCGCCGGGAACCGGTACTACATTATCCGCTACGTGTGAAACCCTAGATTCAGGCCCTGAAATTGGAGTTTCGTTTGAGTCCACGACCGTTGATTCTCTAGGTGACTTGCTCGAATTTGACGGGCCAAGTTCTGACCTTGTTCGACTAGGCAATCGCGAGAAGTGTCCGAAGTTCTGGAACCGATGTGAGCTTTCAGTGCCGGGACGTCTTGCAGGAGGAGGTATAGGCGGTCGAGGAGCCACTGTAATCGGCGCTGCAGGGGATGGTTGCGGCGGAGGTGGACGGATCTCCACCGTGGGCGTATGGATTTCTCGCGGCGGCGCAGCAGTTGTAACGGTTGCGCTCGGTGTGGAATAAAGGAGATCGGCGTAAAGATCACGTTCGAAGGAGGAGGAGTCATCGAGTGGGTAGTGAAGCCACGAGGCCATCTCGTCCTCCTGCATAAACAGCTGCTGTGGTGTAGTAGTTTCCTCTACATGTCGGATCTCTCTACTGACAGCTTGTTCGGAAGGAATAAGTGCATCACCGCTACCACCTCCGCCACCGCCGTTGGTAATGTGAGATTTCTTCCGAGATCTTTGATTTTGGCTCTGCATAACCACTTGTCCATTATGCCACAATAGTTCCATGATATCCTCTTCCGCCCTGTGAAACCATTAAAAAAAAAAAGCAAAAACTCTTCATTCAATCACAAATCAGAAAACCTTTCATTTAAATCAAAAAACATTAAAAAGTGCGTAAAGCTTACATTGCAGACTTTTTAGGTCTGGTAAGACCAGAAGAAGTAGGAATAGTGTAGTCATCATCCATATCAAAATCAGGAACTGAATGATTCATCTTATGCCGCTCAGCTTAAATTTCCCCGAAAAAGAAATTAATCAAATTTATAAATCGACTACACAGTCGGCAACAACCAGCCCAAAACTCACCATAACACTCGAGTGTAGTAACATGCTCATAAAATCTACCAAATCCCAATGATTCAAAAAGCTTCTTTAACCTCCATATAGAAGACAGGGTTAGCTCAAAAATAGAATTTTAAAAGCAACCTTTTTGGTACTCTTTAACATGGTACTGTACTCTGTAGCAATTTTTCTGATATGTTGGGGTTGAAAATGGAGAGACACAGAGGGTTGATTGAGACGAGCAGAGAGCGAGAAGGTGGGCGATTTTGGGCGTGAGTGTGAGTACTTTCCTCTTTCTGTTCTTTCCTTCTTCTTTTTTCTCTTGGTATTTGCCTTTATTGTTAATGTCCTTTCTTCAAGAGAGATAAGGTGCTTCTCTCTCTTTCCTCTCTTGCCTTTAATCTTCGAATAAAAATAGGAAGGAAAAAGACGAAATTGTTTTTTGACACTATTGCATCGGACACAGTTCTTTCTCTGTCATATAAACACAATTCCCCACCTGTTTCAATCAAGCAACTTATCATCAACTACTCTACTACTTTCTCCTCAACTTGGATCTTTATCTTTTACATTTTCGCCCAAATAAAGGAAAAACACTTGCAAATGTGAAAACAATATGGTAACTTTGCAATAGACATAGTAACTTTAGATTGAAAACCGACTCAAATTTTCATGTTGGTTTTTGAATCAGCTCGTTTAAAGTTTAGTAAATTTTCTAAGTTGATGATTTCACTTGATTATGTAAGCATATTTAAAACTGATTAGTGACAGAGCGAACGCTTTGTTTGGATGCAGAGCCGTCGATTTGTGGATGCTTGGTGGGGCCCACACTAGATTAGCATTTGTACGGTAGTATCTATAACATTATTGGGTAATAAGATAAACCCGATAAAGACATAATATATGACTTCATATTTGGATAATTTGGGATTTCCAACTAACATGTATTATTAAATGTATACATACTTTAATGATTAAGAATAAAAGTGCATCTATCACCAAAAGGAGTGTGATAATTTATGTTGTACAGTCGAAGTGTTATGTAATGCTCCATAAAATAATCTGCTAAGTACATGTCTAAGATACTCTTACCGTTGCTTATTACTTAAAAAATACCTTTAATTAGTCCTTAAAAGTTAGAAAAGTAGTGATTGCTCTGTATAATAGCATTATCTATTGTGGATGGTCCAAATATTATAAGCTGATTCGGGCGTGAGCAGTGCAGATTTATTTGTTTAATTATGACTTTAAGCTGAAAATGACATCTAACGGTACCTGTCTCCAATTTAATATAGGTGTTTCATGGTCAAAACGGATTTAAATACTATGAGATAGAATTAATTTATTCATCTATTCTATTTATAGAGTCCGTCTCTTAAAATAATTATATTGATCTCTAATTCGTTTGTTGATATTTACATATATTATTTTCGCATGGTTCAACTACTAATCATTAAAATTTGATACTAAGTAATTGGGTCCTTTCATTATCTCAAAACGTAAAGTGCCACCTTTTTTTCTTCCTTTTTAAAGATATGGATACAGTTGAATTTGTCAAAGTCGTGTGAAATCAAAATGAGGAACGTGGTTGAGAATGTAAGCTACTCCTTGCTTTCGTGCTATAGCATAATTCTTAGGATATGTCACTGAAGCTAGGTCCAAGTATATCGAATATTATATGCACCCGAATAGTGTTCTAAGAATTGAATATATATTTCTGTTCTTTGAAGCCGACATTTCACATGATTTATGTTCTTGTGGCATAACTCAAAAAGTGGTAAGTTCTTCTTCTTCTTTTTTTTTTGGGTGAAGAGACATGTTGAACTATAATTTACACATTATGGATATATAAAGAACCAGATTTGGGTAAATTAAATGTTTTTTAAAATTTGAGAAGAAGTATATATATCACATAAAATAACAGGACCAACCCAAGGCCCTTTGTGCAACCTCAAGCAGGTATGTAAGGTAGATGAACCCCTCCGCAACAAAAGAAGTTGGTCAACAAAGGGAAGAAAAGAAAGGGAGAAAATGCATTATGTGTCATCATAATTCCATAGATACTCTCTCCGAGCCTACCTATTTACGTTACGAACATTTTGTTTACCTTTCCTGGCAATTTAATCATTATTTGCCTCATCATTTTCCTAAGGCTATTTACTGACATCAGCGACAGAGTGGGCTTCAGTTCGCCCAGATCCATCACAATTAATGCTAGTTCACCTTTACGGGACACATCATGATATTCACACCAAACATATAAATGCATAGTACTCCCTCCGTTTCAATTTATGTTATCTATTTCTTTTTTTATCCGTTTCAAAAAAAATGTTCCCTTTTTAAATTTGATAACAATTTAGCTTGAACTTACAATTCTATCCTTAATGAGAAGTTTTTATAACCACACAAATACTTTGGGCCCCTTTGTGATTTATTTAGGACCAAAAATTTTAAAAGCCTTCATTTTTTCTTAAACTCCGTGCTCAGTCAAACAGGTTCACATAAATTGGAACGGGGGGAATATGTATTCTTTTTTACCCAATGTATTTGTCATACTTTTTTTTTTTTAGTGTTTTCCATCCAAAAAAAATGTCTTACTTGTTTATATGAGAATAATTTAACTTTTAACTTTATATTTTAAATAATTTATAATCGTACAAATATTTATGGTTAATTTTAAACTACAATTTCGAAAGTCTTCTTTTCTATCTTGAACTCTATATCAAGATAAACATTATCACATAAATTGAGACCAATAGAATATCTTTTATATACATATTTATTGTAATGACCAGACTGGTCGTTTTGCTTTCAAGATCCATGTTCCCCTAATTAAGACTCCTCGTATGTGCTTTACTGTTTTATGACTTGCGTGGATGGTTGGTTGGGATTGAAAGGGTTCGGGGTTGAAATCGAAACACTTGGTTCCTTAATAGTGGTCTAAGATGGCCACTTTGACTTGAGTCAACATTTTTAGTAAACGACCTCGGAACAGGGAATCGATGGTTCCAATAGGTTCATATGATGATTTTTGACTTGGGCGTGTGTTCGGATCGAGTTTCAGTGATCCAGGAGCATGATGTCTAGTGTTGAAAGTTGACGCATTAAAGGTTTTCAAGTTCTTTAAATTTGGTTTGAAGTAGACTTTGGTGAAATCGGGGTCCGTTTGGGATTCCGAGCATGGAGATAGGTTTGTATGGTGATTAATGACTTGTACGTAAAATTTGGTGTCATTCCGAGTTGTCTAAGTACGATTCGACGCGTTCGGAGCTAGTTAAAGAAGTTTGAAGTTCATAAGTTGATTAATGAGGTTTTGAGGTGCGATTCGTGATTTTGACGTTGTTTAATGTGATTTGAGACTTCGAGCGAGTTAGTATTGTGTTTAAGAATATGTTTGGACGGGGGCCTCGAGTACTATTCAGATGACGTGCGGAACATGTTTGAACTTAGAAGATTGTTGAAGGCTGTTGGATCTGGTGTTTTTGCACCTGCGAAGTTTGGGTCGTAGGTGCAGCGCCGCAGAAGCGTCTGCCTAGCCGCATATGCGTGTTTTAGCTAAGTGGGCTGAGTCCGCACGTACGAACGAGGGAGCATAGGTGCGTAACCGCGAAAGTGGTAGATATCCGCATAAGTGCACCAGAGTTGGGGAGGGGGAGAGGGGCAGGGACGCAGGTGCCACGCATCGCAGAAGTGGAAGAGGGCCGACTGGGCTAGAACCGCATATGGGGAAATGTTCCGCAAGTGCGAACTCGCGGAAGCGGGTTTTGGATCGCAGAAGCAGTGGGGAGGGACCTAAGTGAGGACCACATCTGCAGTGAATTTGCCGCAGAAGCGAAAAATCTCAAGGCATGAGGGTGCATTTATTTCGGGACTTAGCCTATTTTCCACACACTTCTACTTGGCCTTGGGCGAATTTGTGAGCATTTTTGTGAGAGATTCTCATCAATATCACAAGGTAAGTAAATTCTACCCATTTTAAAGTTAAATACATGGATTATGGGTAGATTAAACATGAAAACTTGTGAAAATTTGTAGGATTTTGTGGAAAACCTAGGTTTTTGATAGAAATAGGATTAGACCACGAAAAATATTATGGGACTGAGTAGAAGTTATATATTTGTGTTCGTAAGGTTATGTGTAACATCTATTTACAAAAAAATTGTGAATCAGGACATGTGGGTCTGGAGGTCAATTTTAGGAATCTTCCAAATTGGGTTGCATAATTACTATAATAGTTAAATTTTGAACTTTTTAGTATATATTGATTAGTTTGTATAACCTTTGGCTAGTTTTGGATTGATCAGCACCGATTTGAGGCTTTTAGTGTGAATTGTGGACCGGGAAGAGGATTTGGAAACGATGTAAGTCTCTTGCCTAACCTTGTAATAAGAGGGAATTATCCCCGTAGGTGTTATAAATAGTTATTTGCTAATAATTGTGGGTGCTACGTGCGCACGATGTGACGAGAGTCCGTACGTAGCTAAAATCATGCTTATGTCCGGGTAGTTTTAGGACTCCACCATGTATTACATGTATTATTTACACCTAACTTGTTAGTTTAATTACCTAAATTTATAACTGAAAGTGGATAAAGGATTTGTAAAGACTGAGATTCATTACTTTGAGTTTCGGCGGAATACTCGATTGTTAGCGGAACTCATGCCTTCCTTGAGTATTATTCTTATGTAGTAGTCGTTAACCGGAGTTTGTAGAGTATTCTCTATTCCTGTGGATCGGGTCGAGCGCCTCGTCAGTATATTAGATGGATCTATGATTCGCGTCGGTGGACCCTCGGCAGTGTACACACTATTCCGGATCGGGCCGTACGACATCGGCATAAATCGTGCGTGATATTTTTCGGAGTCCGATTATACTTGATATTTCTTTCTTGATTTGAGACTTGAAAAATTACTTGGTGTCTCTCATGTGTTAAAGACTTGGCATATGATAGTTGGAGACTTTAAATTGACATTATGTTTAGGAATCATTATTTAGTGCTTCTTATTTCACTGTTAGTGTTGTATATCATGCCTACTTATGGTTTCTGCATATTATTTATTGACCTCTAGTAAGTGTGGATGTCGACCCCTCGTCATTTCTTCTTCGAGGTTAGACTAGATACTTACTTAATACATGTTGTTTATGTACTCACGCTATACTTCTGTACTACTCGCGCAGGATCAGAGGCAGGTGCATCTGGTGGCCAGTCAGACACGTACCCCGTCATCCGAAAATTTAGTGGTGAGCTACTCCCTATGCTTCGTTCTGCAGCACCCGAAGTCTCTTCCTTGTTGTATTTATTTTTCTGTCTATCTTACTCCAGACAGTAGTATATAAGTTTTTGTATATTCTATTAGTTGCTCGTGCATTTGTGACATCGGGGTTTGAAAAATTCTATTAGATATTTCATGATATTGATTATTAAATTCGCTACTTCACTGTTACGTTTATTTCATGCTTTACGTTACCACGGTAACCCACTAATTGTCTCTTTATTAAATAAAATCATTGACTTTAAAAATATTAAAATGAACAATTAAATGATTAGTTCATTGTCGGCTTGCCTAGCAGCGACGTTGGGCGCCGTCACGACCTATTGTGGGAATGAGGTCGTGACAGCTTGGTATCAGAGCTCTAGGTTCATATAGGTCTCACAAGTCATGAGCGGGCTGATAAGTGTGGATTTTGACCACTTATTAGTACCTTTTTTACTTTTGTTTTAGTCCGAAAGTATTGATTTATGTTACAAAAACTAATGAAAGTGTGCAAATTGCAGGAATGTTGGAGATTTGGGCTAAAACGAAGAAATCCAGAGTGTTCCGGCTCACAAGGCAAAAGGGGCGTAACATACCAAAAGTGCGGTCCGCAGAAGTATTTCTAGGGCCGCAGAAGCAAGTACGGATCGCAGAATTCCTCTTGCGGCCGCTAATGTGTTGCTGATACTCAGAGATGGAATAAAGAGAAGTACGGACCACACACAATTTGTGCGCCTACAGAACATGGTCCGCACTGACAAGAATTCAAAAAGTTCAGAGAGTGTGCATAATGACCAAGATTGAAGCCTTGTCGAAGTGCGGACCGGACATGAATTGTGCGGCCGCAGAAGCAAAATTGCAGCTGCATACCAAATTGTGCGGCTGCATAATCCATTCCCCTGCAAAACTCAAGCAATTGACCGCACATGGAATTGTGCGGCCGCAGAACCTCCCGAGGGGCATTTTTGTCAGTGAATTTTGAGCTACTATAAATAGATAGGAATCACATATTTAGGCCAAGTTTTGAAGTTTTCTAAGCTGTAGCCGTTGTGGTTTACTATTTTAGGAAATTTGTGATCATTTTGGGACAAAAACATCATAGTTTATTGATCACGCCCAACTATGCCTTATAAAAAGGACTAAGCGGTCGCTGCAAATATAATCCGGTTTACAAGTCCGGAGTCGAATCCCACAGAGAACTAAGGTTTAGCTACAGCTGTTCACTATCACCAAGAAGACAAGCTTGAACAATTCCTAACCTATAGATATTAAGATTCTTGTATTTAACTACTTAACTAACAAATTAAAATAGTAAATTAATAACTAACGATACTGAGGGTTAGAGAAAAGATTAAGGAGGTCTAGAGTTATGATTTCCCCAATTGTCGGAATCCTTCTCGCTATGTCTTCTATAATTTCGCCTAAGTATTCTCTACCGATCATGAGCACTCTTATTACCGTAAATCTCTCCCGAGTAATTACGACAATTTACTAGACGCACTCTCCCGAGCTACGCTAGCTGGCTTTTAATACAGCTCACTTCAGATCGCACCCAAGGCTTCGTTATCCCTAATCCCACCTTTAAACCCTCGGTTATTGATCCCTCATATACTCTGGGAGAGGTGTTGTTCAACAATTACCTAAATATGCACTCTCTCCCGAGTTATGCATACTAAATAGGCACAGCTAATTGAGAGCTCTTCAATCAACCAGAATATAAACGTAGTTGAACAAATAGAGAAAAGCTATGGCTCAATTATATAAAAACATAACAAGAATTTATCCTCAAAAAAGGTTCTATCANTGCTGTGCATGAGAATGAGGCCACGCATCTGTTAGAATCAGGTTCTCAAGCTGTGAATCAATTAAATGATCGAGAGTAGACAGAGGTTACTCGATCTCATCCATCACTTAACAAAAAGAAAAATCCAGACCATGAAAATCAGATTATCGCAGAAATCTTTACAGGTGCACTATGTGAGGATTCAAGGAAAATCAACTGCTCAAACACCTTTGATGCTTTGAATATAGAGCATGATCATGCTGTGGGGAGTTTGCGGCTTAAGGACATAAGTGCAATCTCAAGAAATAAGCAAGGGAACTCTCCAGGCAGGGGCAAAATCAACAGAAGAATGTTGGTACTCCATTAAATCAATCAAAGGATATTATCACTACAAATTTTTCTGATGCACTTGCACATGAAATGGGTACTGGAATTAATTCACCAACAGTAAAAGATGGTAAGATGCAGCAGCAAATATTTCTCATTCTCAACATTATTCCTGGTCTATGGTAATTCAGCTATAACTAATTTATGCAACTTTTTATATTCCAAAGAGGTGTCTCATTTGCCACACGAATAATACTACCTCTTAGCATTGCATGGATGATATGAACACTGGATGTAATTTACAGAATGTTTGTTAGTTCATGAGACTTTTAGCACGCTTGATCATTTGGTTGATCAATGAAGCTACTGAAACAATCAGAGAGCTGAAAATTGGAATTAAGTTCACCTTTATTTACTTTTCTTTGGAACCTTTGCAGTGCAGATGCTTTCAACTAATTTTCAAATTTTTTGCAGTTGCGAAAAATTGATTCATACACATTATAATGTAAAATAACTAATAATCAGCTCATAAGCATCGACTAATAATTCTATTGAACGAACAAAGTAATTTCACTTCCTGGAAGCATTTCTTTTGGTCAAATCTAGAGGTGGCAAAATAGTTATAAGAAAACAGTTATCCACCCATATTATCAATCAAAAAATGAGTTGGATAATGAACCATTTAAAAACAAATTTTACACTTCTCTATTCATGAACAATAAGCTAAAGGTCAATAGTTTCCAAAAGAAACTACAGATATGCGTATGGACTTCCTTCAGTTAAAGAAACACATTCATTAAAGAGAAAAAATACAATAATAAGACTTAAATTGCAGCATGACTTACTATTGCAACTTGAGTATCAGTATGAACTTCATTCCCTTTCTTTGTACGAGTTGTAATAAACATTTCAGACTTTGATGGTTCCTCGTTATTCTCTTTGATTGCGCGCTACAAATTACATCAAAGAAGATATAAAAAAGATATCACTTTGTTCCGACAAAGTACAAAAAAAAATAAAAGTAAGATTACAAAGTGTCGACTAAATATTACCAATGCCACACACACTCTTGCAAAATTAATAGGTCCCATTCGATGCCTCCACTTTTGTTTTTTCCTGTTTTCAGAATTCAATTGGCCCATAGCCTAACAACAAAAGAAGCATATTAATTAATAAATCAAAAAGGGAAAAAATATATACTGCAACAATAGGTAGAAAATGTAGAAATGCACGGTTTAATCTTACTTGGACATCTTCGTCATTCCAATACTCAATCAATTGACGGAACTGAACTTCAGGTATCTCATTGGGACGATTTTGTAGCATTTGTTCAATAGTAGCATTTTTATCAAAATATATCTTCTTAATATTTCTCTTGTGTCGCTTCCAAGTATCACGAAGACCAGTCATTACCCACTTCTCTCCTTCAGCTAGAATTAAGAACTTGGACTGTGCAAATATCAAGATCTGCCATCTATGGGGCATATGCAATAATTGACCAATTAAACACACTGTACAGTTAGAGTAGCTCTACAACTCAGTTGCCATAGATCTATATTATGGAATTCCAGATTTGGTTATTGAGCATTGGGCTGTTTTTCTCATCTTGGAATATTCTTTTCAAATTGTATCATGAAGATCTGTGACTATAATGATTATTGATTTATTGGCATTGATATATATGCAAGAATGAAAAGAGTAAAAAAGTGAAAATGAGATACTTCATATTACCATAATTTACTGAGAGTAATATCAAATCATGATCTTAATATATCAAAATTTCATGTATACTATATTTACTAAGTGTAAGATCAAGTCATAATCTTAACATATCAAATTTCCGTGTTTCGATTTATCATAAAGAATCTAGTGAAAATTTATGTAAAACAACAAGTACAAGAAGCAGCAGTGTTATATCTACTGGTGAGGTTTTAAAATCTGGTGCACAACAATGTGGTGATGCTTTGGATAATACAGAAACTACAGGTGCAAAGGCAGTGAATAAAGAGGATAAGTGCCCTCAAAATCCTGTAAATGTTCAGGCCAATGCTGGGGTACAAACAACTTTTTTGAATGCTGCAACTACTAATTTGGAAGGACATGAACATGCTTCAACTTCCTCCAATGAAGATTGACTTAATAAGAACACAACTGGAATGATTGGACTGTGGTAAGGGAAGCTTTTACCAAGCAGAACACACCTACAGGTGCGAAGACACAGTAACAAAAGACGAGGGATTCGGGTGATCGACGAAATGCTCTACAAACTGTCGCCAGTCGAAACGGATTTGAAATCCTAGCAGACGAGGAGGGTGTTAATATAAACTCATCAACTCTAAATGATCCTAAACTGCTGCAACAAATAATTCCAGCTACTACCTGTGACAATGCAACCACAAGCGAGGCAGTGTGTTTTCTTCTAAGGAATTGAGTGTTAGACGTAATGCTTCAGAGAACAATTTAGTTAGGATTTCAAGCCTAAACTAAAACCCCACAAACAATTAACAGAAAACACAAATGAAACAGACAAAATAAAGGTCCAAAAAAGTACTTAAATATCTACAAATCTAAAGGAAAAAATCCGCCATCAAAAAAAGTCTATCTTAAAGAACCCACAAACAATTAATCACAAGAAAACCAACGAAATACACAAAGTAAGCAAACAAATTAGTCTATTTAACCAACGAAATACACAAAGTAAGCAAACAAATTAGTCTAATTTCGTTTACCCAGAACTCAAATTAATCTATTTAACCCAAGAAAGAAAAACACAAAGTAAGCAAACAAATAAAGGTCCAAAACAGTACATATCAATAAATCTATAGTTACCCAGAAGCCAAAATAGTGTAAACGAAAACCCAAACTAACGAAGCATACCCAAAATTAAACAAAACAAAATTACTTCTTTTTAGCCCAAGAATCTGAAATTATAAAAAGTTCAAAGCCTTGAGTATAAAAGAAAGATTGTACAGAGGTACCCAGATATTGTACACAATAAAAGATTATTTTTTCATCCCCATTACTAAGAAACTAGAAAAATTGAATCTTAAAGTATAAGAACAAAACTAAAAATTGAAAAAAATAGAAAAGTTTTGAGCAAAGAAATACTTACCAATAGAGAAAGGGATGGAGATTTGCAATATATGGGTGAGAGTAATCTGAAGACACATGCAACAGAGAATTGAAAGGAATAAATTAGGTTAAGGAGGCAATTAAGGTGAAGCTGCAGTGAGGCAATTAAGGTGAAGCTGCAGTGAGAGAAAAAATTGGGGAAAGGACGATGATATTGTACTGGGTGGGGGGGGGGAATATTTTCATTAATTCTAATATCTGGGGGGAAATTTTGAGTGAAATTTTAGACTTTTGCCTATAGTTCGTAACTGAACGTCTTTAGCCTTATTAGAATTGGGGAAAATATTTTATTTAAAAGTGTAGTTTTGGTGGGAAACTTTTGGGGAAATATTTTATAAAGAATTTTTAGGGTACGCTTGTAAAGTGTTGTATTTAATATGACAATATAACAACTCTTTAAAAACGTAGCAATACACCCAAAAAGCGTGGCCAAAATTTTTAGATTTAGGCAACACTTGAAAAATGTTGTCTTTATACTTAAAAGGAACGCTATAAGTGTTGCCTTAAAAGCTGTGGCCGAAGACTATACTCAAAGGCCACGCCTAAAGAGTGTTCCTACAGATACTTTTGACAACACTTTTTAAGCGTTGCCTAAATTAGTGTGGCTGTAGGCATAAAATGTTGTAGTGCAAACCTCTCGTCAATGGTATTTAAAATTTCATGATGTTATCTCTTCATTTGGCTTTGGTGAGAACATTATGGATCAATGTATATAGCATAAGATCAGTGAAAGTAAAATTTATTTTCTAATTCTATATGTGGATGATATTCTTCTTGCAGCCAATGATAAGAGAATGTTATATGAGGTGAAACAATTTCTCTCTCAAAAGTTTGATATGAAACATATGGTGATGTATCTTATGTCATTGGCATTAAGATTCATCGAGATAGACATCGAGCTATTTTAGGTTTACCTCAAGAAACCTATATCAACAAAGTTTTAAAGAGATTTCGGATAAAGGATTGTTCACCAAGTGTAGCTCTTATAGTGAAGGGTGGCATGTTCAATTTAAACCAGTGTCTGAAGAACGACCTTGAGAGGGAACAAATGAAAAATATTCCTTATGCTTTTGTTCTTGGAAGTTTCATGTATGCTCAGGTTTGTATTAGACCTGATATTCAATTTGTTGTTGGAATGTTGGGAAGATTTCGGAGTAACCCATGTCTTGACCACCGGAGAGCTGCAAAGAAAGTCTTAATATACTTTCAAGGGACAAAAGACTACATGCTTATGTAAAACGATTAGATAGCTTGGAGGTAATTGACTTTCCTATTCAGACTTTGCTGGTTGTGTTGATTCACGTAAATCAACATCAGGATACATTTTTATGTTGGCTGGTGGAGCTACTCCATAACAGCCTCGTTTGTTCTGAATATTTTTGGATATTATAGCTAAGTGTTGTTATATAGAACATATATTATAACATAACATGAAAATTGATTTCGGAAAAGCTTGACTTTTATAGTGAAGTGTTGTTATACATGGATGCTGTTATAGAGAGGTCTGACTGTATATTTTGGAGGAGTTCCAAACTGACTCTGACTTCTACTTCCACTATGGAGGTTGAGTTTGTTTATTTTGAGGCTACTTCACATGGTGTATGGTTGAAGAGTTTCACTTTTGGGATTAGAATTGTCGATTCGATATCTGGGCCATTGATGATAAGTTGTGATAATTCAGTTGTTGTCTTTATGGCTAAGAATAATAAAAGTGGGAGTCGAAGCAAGCATACCGATATTAAGTATCTAGGCATAAGAGAACGTGTTAGAGATAAAAAAAAAAAAAGTGGTCATTGAGCACATTAACACTAAATTGATGTTCGTTGATCCTATAACTAAAGGCATGCCACCACAAAATTTAAGGATCATGTAGTTACAATGGGACTTGGTTCCACTATGTAAATTTCGTTGTAACAACAAGTATTGAGAAACTCTATTATGTATAATATTTCTCATATTATTATTGTGTACATATTCAGTTTTATTTTGAGAAATATTGCTAAAGTATGGATCTAGAATAAACATTGGATTTATTCATTTAGAAATATGGGCAAAAGTTTAGAGGATAATGCATCGTGATACATGGAAGATACTACTCACTCATAGAGAAAGTATCGCCATGATTAATGTATTATGATTCTCTCTAAAATATATTTTGGGCATTTTGTATATGGAATAAGTGGGAGAATGTAGGAAACGTTCTTTTACATTGAACGTTTAAGAAGGTGGTCCATTTAATTTGGACTAGTTAAAACTCCCTTCTTCAATTTATGTAACTGCCCAAGCTGTGAAGAAACTTCTACACATTTATGTGACTGTTTCAAAGTTGTTCTTGTCCAATGGTTATGGAGTTACACCAAGGATCTGCGCTTAGCCCGTTTTTATTTGCCCTGGCAATGGACGCCCTGACACACCATATTCAAAGGGAGGTGCTGTCACGGCCCAAGTTCTCCCTTCGTGAACCGTCGTGACGGCACCTAGTCTCTATGATTAGGTAAGCCTAACATTTGCAGTAAAGGAACGAAAACATAAAAGCTAACAACTAACAGGTAAATTTAAATAAGAAATTAAGATGTCGATCGGCATATACAATAATCACTCTCGAAATGTACATAATGTCACGACCCAAACCGAAGGGCCGCGACGGGCACCCGGTGCCTTACTCAACCGAGTACCAATGTAACATATCTTTCTTATCATACTATCAAGGGTAAATGAGATAGAAAACATGTCATGAGATAACAAGAATAAAACATAAGGGAATACTCAACATATGATGACCGAACATGATATACAAACTTATACATGTGACATACGGGCCTATAAGGCCGACATGACCATTTGTAAACTCAAAACATAGGCCGACAAGGCCATACAAGTATCCATACACCTGACATCTGTCTACAAGCCTCTAAGAGTACATAAAATCATAAAGGTCGGGACAGGGCCCCGCCATACCAATCAATACATATCCAAAGCATACTGACCAAATAGGCAACTCCGGAGCAAGTGGAGTACACCAACACCTTCGCTGAGCTGATAGCCTATTAGGAGGAATGTCAACCTGTCTATCGGGACCTGCGGGCATGAAACGCAGCGTCCCCAGGCAAAAGGGACGTCAGTACGAATAAAGTACCGAGTATGTAAGGCAGGAAAGCATAAATAAGAACAGTAATGTAAAGAGAGATAGAGGAGATACAACCTGTAACATCTGAGTGCCTCTAGGGCTACTGAAATAAAATGCATAATACATATATATACATAAGCTTTTAAAAACATACGCCTCTGTGGGCATCATCATCACCATATCATACCCGGCCTCAAAGAGGACTCGGTAAAAACGTACCCGGCCATCATAAGGCTCGGTAGAATCGTACCCGGCCACGTGGAGCTCGGTAAACCCAACTGATCAGTGGTTGCACAATAGGTGCCATACCCGGCCGACTATAGCGCGGCTCGGTAGAGTAAAGTAGATACATATATAATGCATGCTGGACTCATGGAGTCACGTTCTAAACCTTTTGGAGTGACATAAGGTCATTGGACCATCGATTAACATTATGGACATCATACCATCAATATGAACTTCACTAGGACTCAAGGATCATATATACTTTCTTGGAATAACTTTGTAAGGAAAGAATAACATGGACAACCTTAGTTGCTAGGAGTAGATTCATTATGAAATAGCGTATCGTTTATGTTCATTTCACTTTAGATCATGCCAAAAGAATGAAGGAAGAGCCTTAACATACCTTAAACATGTTGAGTCCTTAATACCTTCTAAGCAACTCTTCAAACAAGTCAACTCGATCTATCATAGCATAAGGAGATTCAAAATCAGTGTTGAG
>NC_031989.1:94067468-94169103 GCF_001879085.1 Nicotiana attenuata | reverse complement strand
GTTCTAGGCCGGCCTCCTTTGTTTTATATAGGGTTTAGGACTTAAAATCCCATGTTTTACACTTTAGCCCCTGAAATTTACGCTTCCCACCGCGGTTTCACCGCGATCGCGGTGGAACCGCGGCCAAACGCCCTCGCGGATTCTTCATTCTTCAGAAACTGCCTTCCACCGCGGTTCTGCCGCGGTTCTGCCGCGGTCGCGGCAAAACCTCGGTTTTTCACCCTGTTCCGTTTGGAATTTGGAAAAACCTAAAACATAAAAGTTTTAGCCCTTTGAGTTACCTTTCCAACCATATATTGTGGAGCCCAAATGGAGTTCTGAGCAAAAAGTTATGTCTATTTTACTAGACAGTGCGCAATATGCCTCCTCAAGCCTTCGTTCGTACTTAATTATCAAATTTGACCCCCGAACACGATCCCGGCTTAATTCCTTGAGATTTTACTCAGACTTCAAAGCTTCAAATCACTTAAATTCATTCCATAACATCTATATAGCTCGAAATCACACCTACAAGGCATAAAACACACAATTAGTGTAAAACACTAGCGATTAAAGCGCAAACTTAATTAAAGTGCAGTAAATTCGAGTGTAATAAGCGACTAAAATATGCAATTATAGCCTATCATCAAGCGGCAAGAGCGGTCGATGCAGCTTTTACTCGAATAGGTCGGGATCGAATCCACAGAGAGCTAGAAGTGGGAGTTGGTTTCCTATCCAAACTAGCAATGCGCAGTGCTCATAATTGCACTTCCAAACATAGTTGGTCTTTTGATTACTTCTAATATTATGCTAATAAGATGCTAAATTAAGCTAAGAGTGAAATACTTGAAAGGTTATCTAATTGGTTAAAGAGGCACTATGGAGGTGACTTTCTCCTAGGTGGATATTTGAAGGATTCTCAAGTCTAAGGCAAGATTGTTATGATGGGGATTACGATATAACCAATGCACGAAACTACTCACTCTATACATCTCGGTAGTTTGAGTGATTTTGCCCTAATTGACTTTCTCAAGATCAATTGGGTATTATAATTGAGCAAGCAATTGAGGTTCAAGTCGGGTATTACTATCTCTAGGTTTAACCCTTTAATTGGGGCTATCAATCTCTTGAATATACCCCAATTCCTTGTTGGACCAATTTTCCTAGACTCAAGCTCTCTTTCTCAAGAAGAGCCCAAGTCATAAAGGCACAAATTAGTGTTTGCAACCACTAATTCAACATGGAAAACATATATTGGTCCAAATATCAAACACCCATAAACATTTAAGCCTTAAAACTCAAGACTTATCAAATACCCACACTAGGGTTGAGCCACAACCCTAGCTAATGGGTCTAGCTACTCATAATAAGGCAAGAAAATAAGAAATTAGATGAAGAATAAACCATAATAATTAATTACAAACTAAGATAATGAAGATTCAGCGTAATAGTAGCTACAAATTACTCAAAATGGAACAAAAGAGTAGTTCACGTGCTCAACCCAAAGTCAGATTTCAAAAGATAACCTAAAAATGTGAAAAGAAAGTATTTATACTAGGCCGAATTTTCTGGACAAAAATACCCCTGACGAGGTAATGCGGTCCTCACAAAATGCACTGCGGACTACGTTGAGGCTTTTTGGCTTGACTTTGCATTCTCTGAATCTGGCCACCGCAGGCCGCACAAAATGCACCGCAGTCGCGGTGGCTTCAATGCGGTCCGCACAAAATGGCTTGCGGACCGCGCTGGCTTCAATCTCCATTTTTCATAACTCTCTGAATCTCATCTCTGCGGACCGCACAAAATGCTTTGCGGCCGCGGTGAGGCTACTGCGGTCCACACAAAATGGTTTGCGGCCGTGGTGCTTGAGTTACCAAAAACTGCACCTCTCCGAATCTCATCACTGCAGACCGCACAAAATGCATTGCGGCCGCAATGGATCTGTTTAAACTGTGCTTGGACTTGTCCTTGGTACTTGTGCATGTTTCACTCCTTTTTTGAGCTGGTTTTGACTAGTTGTCACCCTTTTGACCAAACCCTGCAAACAAGTACGACATGTAAGCCTTTGGGACTATTTTGTATATATTTTTGCTCAAAACTCAAGTAAGAAGAAGTGTAAATTGACCTAGAATCCCTAGTTATCACCCACCGACCACAAAGGCCGATTAAATATACTTTATTATTGTTGTGACATATATTTATTGACTTAATGCCAATAAACAAAAAATGAGGTAATTCTAGCCAATTAATAGGCTGAGTTAACACACTCACCAAAGTTTCTGAAAAGAACCCATAATTTATGGGCCTAGGGTGTGTGTGTGGTGGGAAGGGGGGGGGGGGGGGTAGAGTTGGCTATGACCTCTGAGTTGGTGAGCTTGTACTGTTGTCGTGGGCCAAGATTGCCCCCAATGACCGAATAACAGTAAAAATAATACTTCATCTGTTCCAATTTATGTGAACCTGTTTGACTGGACATGTAATTTAAGAAAAATGGAGACTTTTTGAATTTGTGATCCTAAACAAGTCGAAAAGGGGCCCAGAGTATTTGTGTGGTTATAAAAGCTTCTCATTAAGGGTAGAATTGGAAGTTCAAGCTAAATTATTTCCAAATTTAGAAAAAGTTCAAGCTAAATTATTTTCAAATTTAGAAAGGAGTCATTCTTTTTGGAACGGACCAAAAAGAAAATAGGTTCACATAAATTGGAACGGAGGGAGTATGTATTAGTCAGTTTTTGGACCGGTAATTGGAAAATAGCCAGCATTTGTAAAATCATTAAAAAATAACCATTGTTTTGCTGAAACACGAGACGTTCCAGCATAATATGCTGGATTATGGACCTCCTGCATATACGTTTCCAGCATATTATGTTGGAACTCCAGCACACGAAAAGTTCCAGCATAATATGTGGGATTATAAGCTCCTGCATATAAATTTCCAGCATATAATGATGGAACTCCAATACATTATAAAAGCTCATATGGAACTTCTTAATGTTTCACTAATGACTTTGTTAAATAAGCCCCTTATTTAGCCAAATATGATCTTTAACTATGCGAGAGTAATATTACCCTAAAACTCGTTTGAAAGGTATCATCGTCCTCTTTTTTACACCAGATGCCACAAATAGCGTATTACACTCTCTTAGGCCATCTCCAACGATGCTTCATTTGCCATAATGCATTCAATTTTTTGGAGAAATTTGGCTCCACTTCTCCCCCATTTTTTTTTAATAGTGTCATTCCAAATTTGGAGTGATACTATTCATCTCCTCCATTACTATTCCCTAGTACTTTATTATTTTTATTATTTAACTCTTTTAATTTATCTCTTTATATATACCTAATTATATTTATGTTATATCTTTATAATATCAATTTTACATCTTAACTTTGCATATAATTTTGATAAAATAATTTTCATGCTTCATATTTTTATGTAAAATTGTAAGTTAATTTTATATAAGTTATAATTGTACAAAAAATATATAATCATCTCAAAAAAATGAATGGTGCATATATAAAATATTAGATATTGCTAAAATTGAAAGGTGCGAACATAAAATATTAGATGTTACTAATATTGAAAAGTAAAAATTGAAAATACATTAAAATGAAAATTACGGTAAATAGCATAATAAGTTAGTAGGGACCTATGTCGTCTCCAGATACACCAAAATCATTATAGTTTTGAGTGAATGTGGCTGATGATTGTTGTAGTTGTGACTTTGGAAATTGTTGACTTCTTTTATACATTATTCGATGTTGTTCTTGGCGCAAAAATTCACGACGAGTCGGATCGACAATAGAATCAACATCGATCATTAATATTTTATTTTATTCTTTCAATTCTTTTAGTCATAGCTTTTCTTTTTGAAAAGTCAAAACTTTTTTTTGTCTCAGTTGCATTATTCATCGCCTCAACAATCCGATTATTTTTTGATTGGACTATCTTCATATAACCTTCGTCGATTTTTCTCTTCATTTTTGCTTTCTTCAACCCACTAGACCGTTAATATATATAATCTATAATATTTGCTTACAAATTATATTATTTAAAAATTTATGACATAAAATAATTTATATTAAATGATTATATAAGAAAGGAATGTAAATTATATGTGATGAATATGTAAAAAAGAAAAAAATATAAAATTTCTTTAACAGAAATAATAAAATAAAATTTAAACGATTATAATATAATATTGAAGAAAGAGAAGAATATAAAGTAAAATATTCTTTTTTGGAGTAAAACGTAGAGTAATGGTTGGAGTAATTTTACCCCATCCATTTTAATTTACGTGAACTTATTTTCTTTTTAACTCGTGCAAAAAAAAAAATATCTTTTTATATTTAAAAATAATTTATCTTTATGAAATGATTTATAGGTATACAAATACATGTGCCTCATTTTACACAAGTTCAAAAGTCTTTTCTTGTTTCTTAAACTTCGTACTAATCAAACGGGTTCAGATAAATTGAAAGTTAAAACGGAGGGAGTACTTCATTTAATGTTTAGCATTTCTTTCATTTTTGTTAAACCTTTTTCATTCTTCTTTTTCTTTTTCTGTTTTGTTTCTCTTCAATGTATTTCTTTTCCTTGCCAATTCCATGTCTGACAACCAGAAAATAAGTTCGGCCTCTGAATAATTCATGCCGGTAGGGATGGAATGGGGCGGTGCGGGCACGGGTGCGGGGCAGGTTTGAATGTTAGCGGGGCGATGCGGGTTTGAGAGCTTACGGTTGCAGGGCGAGGCGTTGCGGGTTCAATTTTTGAATAAAAAAAATAATGCGGGGTGGAGCGGGTCGCGGGTGGACATTTTAGTTTCTTGAATTATGTAGTTTCAGGGATTTAAGGATTGTATGTACTGATTGTTACCGCATTGTTCTTTTTTTTTTTTTTTTTTTTTTTTTCGCATTGTCTTAATGATCAGGTTGGTGATTTTTTTTTTTCACGAATTAAAACATATGTTACTGTTAAACATTGGTTAATTGACAGCTGAGGCATTGGTATTATTCTAGCTTTCTGAAATTGTTTTGTTAAAAAAATTATATTTAAGTCTAGCTTTCTGAAAAAGAAAGAATTTTTATTAAAAATATTTGCGGGGCGGGGCTGGTGAACGCGGGTGGAGTATGAGGTGGGTGAATGCAGGTTTAAATCATATGCGGGGCGGGACGGATTTAAATTGCGCGAGTTCAGATAGAACCCGCCCCGTACTCCACCGCCTGTCATTCCTAATCGCCGGCGTAAGCAACCACCACAATTCCTTTTTAGTTCTTTTAATTTTTTTCTTTAGCTTCTTTCTACTATGCATTATTTCAGTGGATTTATCCATAGTTTTAGCCGGAAATAATTTGCTTCGATAATTTTTCCCGCTATCTCCATCTTCAAGTTTTCTTTTTATTTTTCTTTCCCATATCAAATTTTGACCCATATCTATTTTTTCTCTACGCCTTACTCTTTCAAAAGTACAACTTAGCCGAAAAAATTTACTCCAACGACTCCTTATGTCCTACACATTTCTTTTCGTTTCTTCATTTTTGTTGTGCCTTTCTTCCATAGAAAATGAATTCAGAGAAGAAAGACAAAAAAAACGACCTCAAGGTTTAGGGGCGCCACGGGAAGGGGACCAGAGGTGGTGAACGGTGGAGGGGACTTTGGGGAGTTACAAGAAAGGGAAAAGGAAAAGGATGGGGGAGGGAAAATGATTTCTTTTTGTTTTTGCTCTTTAGGGTAGACCAGGACCGAAGTGTGGTTTTTTTGGATCAAAACATAAAAATAGGTGAAAAAATAATATGTGATCATTTTATGTATAGCGCATGGGTTGCATGGGCTATATCTTAACGACACGTTTGTCCGTTAAGGTATAGCGCATGTCATCTATGCACTATACTTCTTAATTAACTGATCCACAATAATTGGTGGGTATAACACATAGCTTTACTACACTATATATATAGCGCTTTAAATTAATGCGTTATGCCATGCAATTATTGTTCCCTTCCTCCCCCAACAACTTTTTTGCTTATTTAATAAGCTTCATTCTTTCTTCAAAAATTCAGTCTTCTGCATCCTTTTTATTTTCCTTTACTCAGTCCGAAATATTTGTTTACTTAACTTTTTCTGCATTTTGCCATAACGTCTGAAGAGCGAAAAATTATGGTTGCTTGCATTATATTGGGGGGTAAGGTTGTCGTGAAAAATAACTCAGTACACTATAGTTGTTCTCCATAGTGTATTGTAAAGTTTTCACTTACATTGGAGTACGATAGATCGATATCATTGTTATGTAAAAGATTTAGTGTGAGGAAACGTTCGGTTAATATTAAAGTAGCCGGAATATCCATATTCTCTTACTCCGTAAGGGGTTGCTTGTTAGGCTGAGTTTAACATCAAAGACGATGAAACTCTGAAAGATTTTTTGAGGACTCCGGATGAACACCGTGAACTTCTTGTGATAAAGATGTTGGAAATGTACGTCAAGTCTGAAGACGTTCGCAATATTGAGGTTCCGCAAAATAGGGATAACCCTCAATGATCGAGTGGAGTTTTGGAGCAGTTTTATCCGAACAGGTTCCATTTGAAAGAGTTTATCCAGATTTAAACTTATCTTCACGGGCAAATAAGGAGCGAGGACATAATTTCTCCCTAAGTTTACATAATTCACACGCCGAGTGGTAGATTTTAATTTTCCTTTGTCTTAGTATGCTTTTTTATGTATCATATCCGTACAAAAACTCATATATTCCTAAGGGGGTACCGGCCAGATATGAATTTTACAAGTTATGAACCAACAAACAGTAGGAATATGCCCAATTTTGATATTTTGGAACATCGTGGTCCATTCGGGAGTCATCTGCAACTTGATAATGTGCATCATGGGATATCAATAGATTATGAATTATAAGTTAAGAGATAAATTTTATATATAATCTTGGGATGAATTTGAGAAACTCATTGTTTTATTGGTTGCGCAGTGAAAACGAGCAACTTGAAGGTCATGACCTTACTCAATTGCCCGAGGACGGTATATTTAATAAGGATTTGGTAGATGCACAGATTCAGGAAGATGATAGTGTCACGACCTGAACCGATGGGTTGTGACGGGCACCGGTACCTTACCCAACCGAGTACCAACGTAACGTATCTTTCATATGAATCTATCGTACGTAAATGAACCGGAGTAAAGCATGAGGGAATACAAACTTATACATATGAAGTACGGGCCTATAAGACCAAAATAACCACTCGTGTACTGAAAATGGGCCGACAAGGCCATATAATCTTTTTACGTACATGACATTTGTCTACAAGCCTCTAAGAATACATAATTTTCATAAAGGTCGGGACAGAGTCCTGCCATACCAAACAATACACGTCTAAATCATACTAACCAATCAAGCAACTCTGAGGCAAATGGAGCGCACCAACATCTTTCGCTGAGCTGATAGCCTACTTGGAGGGCTCTCGACCTGTCTATCGGGACCTGTGGGCATGAAACACAGCATCCCCAGGCAAAAGGGACGTCAACACGAAAAATATACGGAGTATGTAAGGCACATAAATAAGTACATAACAGATATGGAAGAAATATAGAGTAAATGAATCAACTTGTAAGTCTGGATAACTCTGTAAATCAAGAAATACTTATAGTGTCATGCATATGCGTATGAATGTCATATCTTGCATAGGTATATGTGTTCATAGCATCATCAAGCCTCTGAGGGCATCCAATCATATCATCTCGGCCACTGTGGACAAATCATCAACGTATACCAGCTAATCAGGTGGTAGTGCGTATATAACGCCGTAACCTTTTTCCATATCCTGTATACATATTTATACATATATACGCGTGTTTAACGATATCTGGTCATGGGTTAATGTAAATGAATGCAATGCATGAGAAGTACGTCAATAAAATCTTTCGGAACGTCATAAGACCATTATGCCTCTGAGTAATATCATGAAATAAACTTTATCAACTTACGTATTTTCTGAGACCCATGAACAGATGATAGGATAATATGACACATGGGGAAACAAGAACGTAAGTATCTCTAGTATTTCTATGAATAGAGTCATTTATCGAAGTTGTGCATTTGCTCATTTCGTTTGCATTGTATGGATCATGCCAAAAGGAAAGAAGGGATAGCCTTAACATACCTAAACCGATTTTCTTGACCATCATCTAACCCGCGTTAATTGCAACAAAATATGGAACAAGTCGTACGAAGAGCTTGAAGCAATCACGTTGCAAAGAAAATCTTAGCCGAAACTTTCCTTAAGCACATAGCAGTAACATTGCTATGTAAGGATATTTTGGAAGATGACTTGACACTACAATGTAAGGAAGCTTTGTTGAAGCTCTTACAATTAACGTTACTAATGTATGGAAGCTTTGTTGAAATGCTTTATTAAGAGATATAAAAGTTATCCAACTTTATAGGTGGCCCCACACAATAAGATGACTAGGACACTTAATGCTCTAACATTGCCACATTTCTTTATGACTTAAGAGTCATATTTTAACAAAGTGCTTGGCTGCCACGTTTTGGCATGCTAATCTTATCTAAGAGTTCAATTAATCCACCACCAATTATTAATTAACTAGGTAATGTCTCATTACCCAATAATTAACAAATTACCCACATAATTAAGATTTAGTTCCACTTACTTAAAATACAACTCACTTTTCACATACCTTATACACCTTACTATCATGGTCATGTGGTACCTTGTATCGCACTAGTCCATAAATATCAGGTATTTTAGGTCGGGCCGTATTTTATCCCAACATGTCAAACTTGGACGAAAATTTCTTTGACTTTCTTCCCCTCTCACCTTCACGAATTTACTCATCACTTGTTTGAAATAGCATGATGCTTATAGTCTCAAAATAATTCCATTCCTGAACTTACGTCGATTAACTTACGAAAATGCGGGATGTAACATCATTCCTCCCTTTGGAATATTCATCATCGAATGTTGACTGATGCACTTATCATTCTCATAACCCATAGCTCTTACGAATACTTTAGTGCTCTTCTTGCCATCTAGGCAACTGTTTTGTGAATAAGTCCAAAGGCCAGGGCATTTCCCCCTTTAGGCCTCTTTCTCACACCACGACTTATGGTCGGAATCCTTCTAGTCTCGTAACTGTTGCTACCTTTTATCATGCAACACGTACGACTCTGACCTTGTATGTGCGCTTATGCATCTCTTCTTTCCTTTTTCCTTCGATTTTTAGCCATTACTGAAGTTCTTCGCTCGTTATTTTGTCGAACTTACGAATATTGCTATATCTTATTTCATAGACCCGAGTTATCCATTCGTATGACTTTACTGTATCTAAGTAGGTCATACTATACAATAACTCTTACCTCGATTTCTTGTTACTGAGGTCTGCTACCAAATTCCAGGTTACTTTCATTGCTTATCCAATATGTATAAATCTATGGCCTTTAATGCTTCCACATTACTGTTCATCTTAAGACTGATGGCCCAATCTCATCTCGTACTTTGCAACTTTTACCCATCCATTGTTGATTCACCTCAACGTTGATCTACAGTCATCCATTGATAACTTGAAATTTCTTACGTAATATATTGCCACTAGGCTTACGTTTCATCATGGAACACCTAGAGTAATTTCCATAATCATATTTGATAGTATCCCAATGTGATTCACCTTATGGGGAGGGGGGGTATCTAAATCCTGTGACGTCCTTAAATTTTTTTTTCAAATCATTACTCAATCGAAGGTCCAAACGTCATCCTTTATCTATTACAATTACACCCTTATTCTATTACCAGGGTAACATTCCACCTCTTCTAAATGCTATTAGTCTTAGACTCCTTTGAGTTCATTCAGGCTATAGTGAGCTTTGTATAACTTAGAGAAACCATCTGCTCTTCTTGTTTTCATGGTCTTAATCCTGAGGACTTATTCATTTTTGTTACCTTCTAACTCGCCCGTTCTTATCCTTACTCCTGTATTCTAGAACCTTGTCGCTTCACCATATAATAGCTTGCGACCTATACAACTCTATTTATATTACTTGCTACCTTTCAACTTGCTTGCATCATAGATTTCCTTATGTCATTTTGGAACGTCAAGCGAGACATTACATCGTCTCTAACTCTTCTTTACTCTCTTAGTCAGGCTTTTCGATATCTAGACCATAGGTTGGAAGATATGCTATTGACGATGCCGCTATTATTCCTAGATACTGAATCCCGTGCTTCTAGCCTTTTATCTGAGGAATGGACTATTCACGATCTTCTGCCTTTGAGTATCTCGTACGTTGCTTACCTTTGCCTTAAAATCTCGCATCATATCTTCTATCTCTTTCATGACCTCCCTTCCACATAGGTATAATTCACAGCCATAACCTGAAGCTCTTATTATAACATTGTGCATACACAATCCGGTGGGAGCTTCGTGCTGGCTTCTTATGAGGCCTGTACTTTTCCAACTGGCTTTATCGTAGGGCTGTTAAAAATATGGTTGTTTTAATTCCTCTCTTGTACCTCTGATATTAAGAGTGATCCTGCAATATTCTCAATAACAATTTTTATAATTTTCTGGGTCCAATAATCAGACTCCTGATTTACTTGGTTGATGTAACTCTTTAGTTTCCTCTTCCTTCTGATCAGCCTTTTATAGTCTTAAGCTATATTTCGATATGCGGCCCCTGGTATTAATTATTACTTTAGCCTTTCATGGGCGTTATGGAATATCCATGATACAATCTTCTAACAACTCAATCCTTTGTCTATGCCCTAGGCTCAATTCTTTCTTTTAACTTCTACTGGAGTCTTCTAAGTCGGTATAATTGTCAACATATATGCTGCATGCATTAAACTCCGACCTCTTAAGTGCGTTCATAACGTAACTAACTCGGGATCATTGATCGAATAATTCCTTTCGTTCCTTCTTAGATTTCTTTAAAGTAAGTTACTACTTTTCCTGGTCTTTCTGCCCCCTTATTGTGTGCATACCTCGCTTATCTTAGTTCCCCCGCATGCCGGAGTTCTCGTGCAACTCATATGATCTCGAATATTATTTTGAATTTTACTTCTCGTTCATTAGCCACGATAGGTGCCACTTTCCTTTGGAGTGCTTATAATTTTGTTGTGAGACTGTTGTTACACGACCATTTCCTCTTTAGGTCATTGTGCTTAGGATGAAGCCTTCTTCCTTATTTCCTGAGCTAGTCTTTCGTTGTAGTACTTAGGGAGAACCCTTGACTCTTGTAAAGATGCGAGCTTATTACATCGTATACTCGACGGACCTTTTGATGTCCTTCCTTGCCTATAATTATCCGTAGTTACTTACCTCCATGCCCTTATGCTTGTAGGGCTGCTTCTGAACTGATATTTTGACTATCTTCCAAGCGGCACTCTCTTTTATTTTCGTAACACTTATATGGTACCTTTAACTATCCCAACTCCTATCTGAATATTTCTCAAGGGTCACGATGTCATAACTGCAAGGATGAATTCCCATGTTGGGGTTCCCTATGTTTATCTTGCACGATCTGTTGATTTGTCTGCAACCTCTTGTCTGGTCATAACTAGGCTCTTCCTGAATCAACTATTAACTACTCGTTGGCTCATTCTCATATTAATATTCTGCGTAATCTTTCTTGGGTTATTTCCTTATCTTAACTTAGCGCTCGCAGTGGCTCCTTATTTATCAATAACATCCTGGGCAGGAACCCTCACTTCCTTTCCTTGACGTCGCGCTTGCATACTGTTCTAGAATCGTACATATCTGTAGGATTCAGATGAGTGCAATCGCATTCCTTTCTCATTTTTATAACATTCTTCCTTTACCATTTCGTAGTTACTAGAACCACTTAATTCTGACTTAATGCCACATCACTCCATATTCCCCTATTTAGGGGAGTACTAAGAGTTGGAGCCACGACGATCTACCTATAGATGTTTTACCTTTTTATCTTTGGCGTCCTTTCACATCATCGATGACCCTTACTTGCCTTGCGGTAATCCTTCTATACCAAGGATAACAAAATTCCTTACCCACAATGGTGACACTTAATGTAACTGACACATACAATCCCTTAAGCTTAACTTTGCTCACATTGCTTGCTTTAGGGTAGCATCTTCCTGAATGACCATTCTCTGAATTTCTCATGAATCTTCTTCTATTGTCCATTCTATTATTGCCGGAACGCAATTTGAAATTTTCATGATGATGACTATTATCAAATCACTCAATCCCTAATTCATGTTTAGTTTATCTTGTTCACCAGCCCATACTGATTTCTATTACTTTGGGGTTTAACTCTCCCTTCTGGTAGTCGCGTTAGAGTCACGAACTTATTTCTTGAAATTAGGATATGACTTTATGGCCTATACTCTTTTGTTATCTCAAGGCCTGTCACCTTTTGTCTTTTCCTTCATTTGACTGTAGACTCTGTAATACTGTCATCATTTTCATTTTTCTTTTTCTATCGTTACCATCCAGGTATCACATCTTACTTATAATGCTTCACTAACTCTTTTCTTATTTCCAGCTAACATCTATGTCTATCACTTTATTCTGAAAACTCGAACATGACATTCTTTTGCTTTTAGCTCCCCTTGCTCCATCCATTGGCTCTTCGAATTGCCTAACAAATTTTCTCTACTAGGGGCGGAAGCCACACTAAGATAATATTTGTCCCTTCAACTCTTCCAGTGCCTATCGTTGTAGTACTCATATCTAGTTGAACTATTTTAGAGTGCACCATCTAGGTGTCTCACAAGGAGATCTATTGGTACATTTGCAATGTCCTTCCGAAACGTCAACTAACGCAAACAATCCATCCATCATTTTGGTCACTCTAACCCCAGCCGGATCCTGATATCCGTTCTTCTCTTATACTACTTTCATTAACCCCCGTAGGGCATAAATGAGATGGGTGTGGCCAATTGTACATACCTTTGTTACTGTTGAAAGTAACTCAAAATGCTTATATCTCTTTTCCTGAATTGTAAATTATGATCATCTTCCCTAACTAGGTACCTCGTACCCTTCTTCATCTTGCTTCTTTTACTTGTTGAAATTTGTATCTATCTTCTAAATCTCTCATTGTCTTTCACCATAGGGGTAGATAGATATTCCTGCCTTAAGGCTCCTTGTCAAAAGGCTTACACGTCTTAGTACACACATGATTTGCTGGAGACCTTTCATTTACTCAGCATAAGCATGATGCAAAATCGAGTTCCTCTGACTCAACTCTTCCACAACCGCATTTAATACCTTACCAGTTATCTTTCTAGATGTAGGCATCGTCGTATTATGAATAAGATAGAGTTTAGGAAATTGAGTTCTTACAACTGAGCTTTACCACACGATCTAGAGTAAAAAGAAAGAGTGACAGTCCTAAATGCCCTGTAGCCTCCTGCTTATAAGTGTGGTGCATGACACACCCATAAACAAGACTCTACTAGACACGGCTTGTAGACTCCCTAGGCCAGAAACTGCTCTGATACCACTTTTGTCATGACCCAAATTGATGGGCCACGATGGGCACCTGGTACCTTACCCAACCGAGTACCAACGTAACGTATCTTTCATATTATTCTATCATAGGTAAATGAACCGGAGTAAAGCATGAGGGAATACAAACATATACATATGAAGTACAGGCCTATAAGACAAAAATAACCACTCGTGTACTGAACATGGGCCGACAAGGCCATACAATCTTTTACGTACATGACATCTGTCTACAAGACTCTAAGAATACATAATTTTTGTAAAGGTCGGGACAGAGTCCCGCCATACAAAACAATACACGTCTAATTCATACTAACCAATCAAGCAACTCTGAGGCAAATGGAGCGCACCAACATCTTTCGCTGAGCTGATAGCCTACTTGGAGGGCTCTCGACCTGTCTATCGGGACCTGTGGGCATGAAACACAGCATCCCCAGGCAAAAGGGACGTCAACACGAAAAATATACGGAGTATGTAAGGCACATAAATAAGTACATAACAGACATGGAAGAAATGTAGAGTAAATGAATCAACTTGTAAGTCTGGATAACTCTATAAATCAAGAAATACTTATAGTGTCATGCATATGCGTATGAATGTCATATCTTGCATAGGTATATGTGTTCATAGCATCATCAAGCCTCTGAGGGCATCCAATCATATCATCTCGGCCACTGTGGGCAAATCATCAACGTATACCAGCTAATTAGGTGGTAGTGCGTATATAACGTCGTAACCTTTTTCCATATCCTGTATACATATTTATACATATATACGCGTGTATAACGATATCTGGTCATGGGTTAATGTAAATGAATGCAATGCATGAGAAGTACGTCAATAAGATCAACCTATACATGTGAGAGGCACGTGAAGGAGATAAGTCCTACTGAACAAGCAGCAATATCTCTTGATCTGATCGAAAAGGTTGCATATTAGATAAGGGGAGAAAGTCTTCTTATATGAAGAGAACACAATCTAGGATGAAGATAGTGTTAGAGTTTGAGATCATCATGAACTCTTCTACAATAGAAGAGCAGCAATTGAGTCCCAATCAAACTCTGATTACTAACCTATTAAATGTCAGTGTTGTTCTCTTTTACAGGTAATGCACATACGCAGAAGTTAAACTAAATTGAGAGCAAAAGAGCAAGGCGATTTTGCAAGCAATTTATGTGTGATTTGAGTGTGCACTCCTGAAGATACTTGAACGAGATAGAAGAACCAGTTACATTGTGTCTATCTTTTATTTTAGTTCAATTGTAGTAGGTGATTTAAAATTGTACCTTTCAGCTTTCATAGAAGCAATTGTATTAGGTACCTAGAGTGTTCAAGTTATAGCTAACTTGAAGTTGTCGCAACAGTTGAGGCTGTGTGCCACAGCGGGATTAGAGTTAATCCTTAGGTTTACAAAGAGTTTTTGTAAATGCTGTTTTGGCTCAGTGATTTTAGTGGAAGTTTGGGAAAATTCTACTGAGTAGTAGGTCGTGGTTTTTTCACCTTTTGAGCCAAGTGTTTTCCACGTAAAAATATCTGTGTTCTTTATTTTCAGTATTTAGTATTCCGTAAACAGTAGTAGTTGGAGCACCTAGAAGAACCAGGCTCTTTTATAGTTCAGTTAAGCGAAAATTGAGTACCACACAAATCAACCCCCTCTTGTGTGGTATTGACGCTTAAAACATCACTATCATTTCATCTCGGCCATTGTGGGCAAATCATCAACGTATACCAGCTGATCAGGTGGTGGTGCGTATATAATGTCGTAACCTTTTGCCATATCCCATATACATATATATACATATATACGCGTATATAATGCCATCTGGTCATGTGTCAATGTAAATGAATGTAATGCATGAGAAGTACATCAATAAAATCTTTCGGAACGTCATAAGACCATTATGCCTCTGAGTAATATCATGAAATAAACTTTATCAACTTACGTATTTTCTGAGACTCATGAACAAATGATAGGATAATATGACACATGGGGAAACAAGAATGAAAGCATCTCTAGTATTTCTATGAATAGAGTCATTTATTGAATTTGTGCATTTGCTCATTTCGTTTGCATCGTATGGATCATGCCAAAAGGAAAGAAGGGATAGTCTTATGACCTTAACCGATTCTCTTGACCATCAGCTAACCCACGTTAATTGCGACAAAATACGGAACAAGTCGTATGAAGAGCTTGAAGCAATCACATTACTATGCAAAGAAAATCTTAGCCAAAACTTTCCTTAAGCACATAGCAGTAACGTTGCTATGTAAGGATATTTTGGAAGATGACTTAACACTACTATGTAAGGAAGCTTTGCTGAAGCTCTTACAATTAACGTTACTAATGTATGGAAGCTTCGTTGAAATGCTTTATTAAGAGATTATAAAAGTTATCCAACTTTATATGTGGCCCCACACAATAAGATGACTAGGACACTTAATGGTCTAACATTGCCACATTTCTTTATGACTTAAGAGTCATATTTTAACAAAGTGCTTGGCTGCCACCTATTGGCATGCTAATCTTATCCGAGAGTTCAGTTAATCCACCACCAATTATTAATTAACTAGGTTATGTCCCATTACTCGATAATTAATCAATTACACACATAATTAAGAACTATTTCCACTTACTTAAAATATTACTCACTTTTCACATACGTTATACACCTTACTATCATGGTCCTGTGGTACCTTGTATCGCACTAGTCCATAAATATCGGGTATTTTAGCTCGGGCGTATTTTATTCCAACATGTCAAACTTGGACGAAAATTCATTTTCTTTGACTTGCTTTCCCTCTCACCTTGAAGAATTTACTCATCACTTGTTTGAAATAGCATGATGCTTATAATCTCAAAATAATACCATTCCCAAACTTATGTCGATTAACTTACGACGAAATTTTAACATACGAAAATGCGGGATGTAACAAATAGTGATTACGACAACAATGCTGATGAGTTTGGAGATGATACACCCTTCCCCAATGAGGGAGACGATGATGAGGAAACGCGCTTTGCTGATGAGAATGATAATGAGCAACTTGATTTGTCCAGGGAGCATGATGCCACCAATGAGCATGCTTCATATATACAGACTCCACCTTCCGTTAGACCCAGAGTGTACGAGTCCCATGTGCCATTTCATTCAAGGGTGATTCCCTACCTTGATTAGTTGTCCAGTATGCCGGATGTGGATGCCCTCAAAAGGGATCTTGATGACATTTGGACAGTAATATTGAATGAATCTAGACCAACGGTGCTGCAAAGAATATGCTTTTTGCTGATGAAGTGCGCCTTAGCAGGGCGGTGCGAATGTACAATATAAAAGAGTGTTGTGAGATCGAGGTTCATGAGTCATCTCCGGAAGTATATAAGGTTATTTGTCGTAGATGGTTTCAAGGTTGTAGATGGATGCTGCGTGCGAGAAAGTTGAAAACAAATATGTGGATTGTGGGGAAATACATACGCACTGAAACTTGTGATATGGACACATTCAGTGGGAATCATTTTAACTTGAATGTTGACTTGATTTCTCTTGTCTTGATTCCACACATTGAATCGTCTGTAGGGTACAGATTAAAGAGTGTATAACATCTGTCCACTAGGTATATGGTTGTACCATTACCATAAGAAATGCATTTCTCGGGCGTAAACGTGCGTTTGAGATTGTTTATGGTAACTGGGAAAAGTCCTTTGTCGCTCTACCCAGGTACATGGCTGCTATGCAACACTATAACCCCAGGACTATTGTTGAATAGAATCTTGAGCGGAGTCCGAGAATGCCAGAATTCATATTCATATATGTGTTCTGGGCATTTAAACCATCCATTGATGGTTTTGTGCGTTGTCGGCCGGTAATATCCATAGACGACACTCATGTCTATTGAAAGTATGATATTAAGCTATTGATTGATAAGTTGGTATTTTACCAACTTATCTTGTCTTTAAGCTTAGATTTTGTTATGTATGAGTGATAAAATCATGTGTTTAATGTCGTGTACTTCTATTTTATAGGTTCTATGTGATTTAGAAGTGATCATGAAGAAACCAAGTAAAAAAGAGTCAAAAAGAAGTTGAAAAGAAGAAAATCTAGAAAATGGCCTCAAGTGTCGCAATTGCGACAAAGATGTGGGAAAAGCGAAGAAGGTAGTGTTCAAAAATGCGAAAAAGGACTTTGCAAATGCGAAGTCAACCTAGTCATGATGTGATCGCAAATGCGAAAAAGGACCTCATAAATGCGAAGTCAAACCAGAAAGTCAAACTTCACAAACGCGAAATCTTTATCGCAAATGCGAAGGTCAACAGGAAAGTCAATGTTCGCAAATGCAAAAATCGCACTTCAGTTCTGGGCACTTCTGTCATTTCATATTTTTTGGCCCCAAACCCTTTAATACACGACCTAGATCATTTGTAAAATATTTTTGGCATATCTTCGGCTTATTTTCAGTCCTTAGACTAGAGAGAAACAAGTTTTGGAAGCTAGGGTTCTTGCACACACACTTGGGTCTTGAAGAATTGAAGCTTTTGGTTGAGAAATTCTTACCCATTTATATTTATTTCTTCATTTCGTTGCTTTGGATTGAATATCTAAGTGTGTTGTATTTATTTCAACACTTGGATCTTGTTTATGGGATATTCATATTTAAAGTGTGGATTAAATATTGTGCTTATGTATTGAACAATTTTTATTTATTATGAAGTGAGATATTGTTTCTGTAATTATTCTTGTTCTTTAATGTTTTCAAAGGGATTAGCTAACCCTAGGACTCGCCCATTAACTTTGAATTAATTTTGGAAAAGATTATTTGGGATTGGGAAATATTAATTAACAAGAACTTGAGGCTTTAACCCTCACTTTCTAGATTCTACCTAGGAATAATCGGGCGTGCTTAATCTCTTTATTGTTTTAGGGATAATTCAATTAGGAAGTCTTGTTAGTCTTTGGAAGAAGCTAATATAGAATTATTACCCGAGGCTAATTAACATAAACTCGCTCATATTTGTAAAATCGTGAAATACATTGGACCGTTACTTGGGTGTAATTTCCCGTGTATCCATGCTTGTAGCTAGGGGTGTACAAACCGAACTGAAAAACCGCACCAAATCGGAAAGTCAAACCAAACCAATTAAAAAACCTGACTAGGTTTGGTTTGATGTGTCTTGATATTGAGTAAAAAAACCCGAACCAAACCGACATATTAATATATAATTTTTATATATATTTTTAAGATTTTATATAGAATTTTCTTTAAAAAATATCTAGAAATATTTGGGATTATCTTGAGGGATATAATATCTAATAGTATATATGAAGTGCTCCATATTTATTAACCTTAAATAATGGGTTGTATGATCACTTTCTCATCAAGTGTTACTGAAATGCGTCAATCTCTTTATTCTTCCATATCATATGTTAAGATCTACTAAATTGTTATATCTTTTTTGAATGTGAAGTGATTATTATTATTTAGGTATCATATTGATTTTTATGTATAATTATTAAATTCGGTTAACCTTGAAAGTGTACATCAACGAAATATTATTGTCAGACGACTAAAAAATAACTATTATGTGTTACTAACAAAATTCTCTCATAAGAATATTTTAATAGATAATATGTTTGTCAATTTTTTATATTTTTTACATATATTTACTTATCAAGATTGAAATAATATTTAAGTAATACAAAACCCGAATAACCCGAAAAATCTGACCCGAACCAATCCAAACCGATATAGTTAGTTTATTTTGATTTTGATAAAAACCGAATCAACCTGGTCATTGATCATTTTACTTGCTTTCTAGGTTAGTTTACATTTTCGCATTTAGTTATAAATATTTTCTCAAAAACTATTCTAAGTATTTGGCATTGCATAACAAGTGATAATTCTCTTACACGCCTAATCGCCTACATATTATTCTCTACGGGATTCGACCCCGACTCGTAGTTGGGTAAATTATATTGCATGCGACCGTGTCCATTTACTTTTTAGTAGTGTATTTCGACGTCATCAAAATTGGCGCCATTACCGGGAAACAATTTGGCGTATTTAGGTTGTTTGAGAAATAAGCATAAGTGGTTTGGTCGAAACTTGTGAATATTTATGTAATTATTTTTCTTACCTTGGTCTAATTTTTTTTGTTTGTTTCTTGTTTATTTTCCTAGTTTTTAAAAATGGCATCATGTAATGAAAATTGGTCGGATGGTAGTTGTTCATACTTTGATGACCCTTGTCCTTATTGTGGAGGACCACACTCGTGGCAAAATTGTTTAAATTCTCCTGGGGCGAATTGTGCGCACAATCTCAAACCCATGAGTGGAGTATATGTGATAAGTGTGGTGGTCAAATTGCTTTATACTGTATAATGTTAGGGTGTTTCTCAATGGTATTAGCATGTTATCATGCTCATTCTGGGTACATTCTAATGTTATATGGATTAGTTAATGCAAGGCAGGTGGTGATGTATCGCAAAAAAACACATGGCAAGAAGCTAATTGACAGTTGGTCTGTGCTATGCACAGCCATATACACGAACATACTTTTGGATGCACTTCACACTCCAATTTTGCAGGATACTCTGAAGGACCAAAGATTGGATTCAATGGTATCAGAAGGTATCCCATTACACATTATAATTGATTGGCTCAGACTTATACATGAAGCTGCTACTGCACATTGTTCTGTGCATAAGGCTAAGTGTTTACACACACTACTTAATGCAAGGCTGGTTCAATACTCATTTCATCATCTGCTGCTCTTTCTGGTATTTTGCGTATTGTGTTGTCATTTTTCAGTGGTATTAGTATGTTCACACACTCATTCTGAAGATGATAATGCAGTGTACATATTATGTTTACTTAGTGAGCAGATGAATTATCAGTTGACTTGGGCAGATTTAGTATACTGCCTTGATTTGAACTTGAAGACCTTATGGAGTTCCTCATTTTGGAGCAACAATGTTGGTTGGAAGATTTTGCTTGCTTCAGCTCAGTGGTGTAAATGTCTTAAATTCATGCCAGCCTTGTCCATTTCGAATGGAATGGACAAGGTGCTACTTGGTATTTGCCCCTGGCTATTGGATTCACATACACTGATTGGAGAATGAAGCATTCAACTTATCAGTTTGTAATAAATAGTTCCTTAGATTGTAGTTATTTCATCTTCCTAATAGCTAGTGATTTTGTGCAAATTGTTACTTAANAGGAAGGTCTGCTGGATGATAGATGAACTATTAAGTGTATGATTTCCATTGTGATTGGATGTGTAGCTCTGAGTTATGGGTGCATGAAGAATCTTTCATGTCTCCTAGTTGGGAGTGAAGTAAATTTTATGTTGCGGTATGAGTTCAGACTCAGGGAGACTAAGTGGCTGTGTAATGTGTATGGCGGTGGAAGGTATACAGAAATGTTATATTAAAGCGAAGCAGGTGGGTTATCTCCTACGAAGTGTTCTGAAGTGGTGTGATCCTTATGTGTATGTTGGAAGATCTCATGTGTAAGTGAAAAGTATGTGTTGAAATTTGGAATTTCGGGTCGCTTAAGAGAGTGGGCTTAACTGTTGCGGGAATGAATGCGAGAATTGCAGAAGAGTTACAGTACGGGATGATCTGTGTTGTCACAACTTATAAATGATTTGAGTTTAATCTCACTATGTTATTGTAGCATCAATAGAGTAAAAGTGTTATGAGTTATTGAGGGTATTTTGATCTATGGCTTCGAGCCAAGTGGGGGAGTCTGCTGTGAGTAGTTGATTGCACGGTTAGGTGCTATGCTGGTTCCAGTTTGAGGCGTGCGGGTGAATCAGTTATGGCTTGTGGGAATTGAGACCGAGGATGTTGACGCAGATTATATTATGCTTCATAGGGTAAGGAAATCACAGGATGTCTTAGGTTATTGTTGGTAGAGAATGCTCAGTGCATAGAGCAGTAAGTTGCTTGGGTGTATTAGAATGAGGATTTCATTCTGCGGTATCGGAGTGCCAACGAGGCACGGGTGGTTCTGTTCGTTAGGTCAGGCAACTTGCAGTTTGAATAAGAGTGAATGACTTTCGAGAATGGTCCTAATGTGTTCAAGATTCTGCAGGAAACAACCGGGTATTTGGAAGTGGCATGCGTGGTTAGAAACTGTATTTTCATTGGAAGAGGTTCAGATTTGTGGTATTTCTATGTTAATTATGGGGTTCTATGTATTAGTATCGGGAAAGTAAAGGTAACGGGTTTGGATTCGTAGGAAGTTCTTCAGATCAAATTAGTCGGGAGCGTGATGTTTTGGGAATATTTAAGAGAGTATTCAGCGGCTTATGGGTCTTAGACAGCGTGGTCTTGTGCTTGGGTCTCGTGTAGTGAGCCTGGGGTTGAGAGATTGTGATACTACAGCAAGAGGGAGCATCAAGTTGAAAATGAATCAGAAGGAAATTTAGATAGATGGAATGGTTTGATAGTAGATCGAATCGGTATAGTAAGGATATGATCAATTCTAGGTATGTGTTTGAGGTAATGGGTTCTTACAGCTATTTTGCAGCAATGCTCATGGGCTTTGATGACTTGCTTAGCTTGGTCTAGTTAGAAGGATTCAGTCCTGGCAGTTTAATTTGTACAAACGGAATTGGGAGAGTTCTTGTTGATTTCTACCGTGGCTGGAGCGGTGCATTTTCTACGAATATGAGAGGTATTGGATGTGTAATGATTTTTCTTCTAGATGGGATAAATGGAAGTTCTTGGCTAATTGAGTGTGTAGATGTCTGTGGCTTGGAAGGGAGATAAAAGTTTTCCTGTTATCCTTGGATGTGTGGTATATGCGGTATGTTGTCGAGGATAGAGATTTGGGTGTATGAGGTTTCAGTTCAGTTCTGAAAGGATGTTCATAACACTCTTAGGCAGCGGGTAGCCTCAGATGATTAAGGAAGTGGTATTGTTATTTGGAAGTGACTTGACGAGAGTATAGGTTTAAAAAAAAAAGGGTAATGTGATTAAGTTGATAGCACTTCGGTAGTATTGCGGCACCTTCTTTTAGATCGACTGGTGATATTCAAGGAAATTTGAGAGTATCTAACGTGGAATGATTGGGTATTAAAGGTGTGGCATATATTCGGACGGCAAAATTGGGATAGGATATGGTGATTCATGTGCCGTATGGACGTGGAGACGGAAGTTCTCATATTCAGGCTGTGTTGTGATTGTAGATCGTGTATATCAGCACTGTTTAGTGACTACCGAGATTTGGAGGCCCGAGTGGATCTTTCTTTGCTTGGTATGTTAGGTTTTGGATATGATATTGGGGTGTGGACTGGTTGTTCCGTGTTGTGTTATTCTGGACTATTGCGATAAGATGGCGCGGATGGCTATGTCGGGAAATGCCACGGATTGAGTGGCGATGTTCGCCGGATTATGTCCTATTGGGGATTTTTATATTTCGAAGACCTAGCGGACAGCTGGGAAGGATTGCCTTTCTTATTTGGGGTCTTGTGAGTGAGTGTTCTATCTTGAGTCGGCTTGATTGGCTCCGAATGGCATTGTTGAGGGAGGTATTGATTCGACCGTTGTCGAGCTTATCAGTGATCTGGGGAGATCTATGAGTTACCTTTCTGTGTTGCGAGATGCTAGGATTTGTTGGTTATAGGCACATATGGTGCGGTTCAATTGGGGTCTCTTAGTGGAATTCGAGCGGGAAGAGTAATTGAGCGATGCTTAGTGAACGGCGTATCGGTTGTGTCCTATCGGGTTGCGTGGCATATGTTATTTGTTGCACCGTGGGTGTAATGATTTGCTTTGGTTCCAGATATCAGTTGTGCGTGGCTGTCGATTTTTGAGCATAGTGACTTGAGGTGTTTCATGTGTAACAGTGTTTGGATAGGATCGCGCATTGTAGCGAGGCTACGTGGAAATATGACCTTTCGGGGTAGATTCATGTGTTCTATTTCTATAATGTGAGATGAGGTCTCAGCTTTGTGTTGTGATGGTACTGATGAGCTTGAGGTACAGCTCTTTTGTCTGGGGGTCATTTTCATGATTTGAGGATATTCAGACCGTTTCTTATTGGTGCGCGAATTATATAAGTTGTGGTTTAGGCCTGTATTTATGTGTCATGTTACCAGAGAGGTGTGTTGGATTAGAGGTGATCGTTGGGGTCATTAATGAATACGAACGGATTTGATTTCAGCTTGTTGGAAGGATAATATCGAGGTTCGGCNTATATAAAGAATGCACAACATCGGGCGTGTGAGGTTAAATCATGACAAAGAGAAACATAATGCTAGCGAAACATGATAGTCGTATAGGCTAATCAGAAGCATGCTAAAGAGTCAAGTAAACAGGGTCTCATAGATTTAAGCAAAAATTCAGAACCACATGGAGAAACAAAGTTTAAACAAAGACGAAACAACTTCAGGAACTCAAAGATTAGGGTTTTGAAACCAAGCAAGTTTAGAGATGAGAAGCACACAAAGCACGTAACAAGTGGCCTCAAACTCGAAAGAAACCCCCAAATTCTAGGGTTTTTACCATTAATCGGGTCTAGAGACGAAAACAAGCAAGTCAGGCAAAAGAATACTAACGAAATAAGTTCAGAAAACTCAAAGGGACTGAGACCTTAAACATGTATTTCCCAGAAAACTTCATGAGAGCATAATAAAAGAAAAATCATGCAAAATACAGTAGGGGAAGTCATAAGAGAAAGATAGAAGAAAACACAGCAGAAGAAAACACATAAGAATCATAGTAGATCATGTAAAATCAGAGAAACCCTAAATCGGAGAAGATGAAAGGTCTGAAAGCAAACTTTTGAAAGAAACTTTGAGAAATCATTTGAAAACCTTAAAATAAACATAGATCTAGAACAGATCTGGAGGAATCAGGAGAACCTCGAAAGGCTAGGGTTTCAGAAGAACTCTAGAAGCGAGAAAGCCCGGAAAAGTCACGATCTAAGCTAGAGAATATCGCAATCAGGCTCAAAAGACCAAGAGCCACCGGAGCAAAGCCGGAGATGGCCGGGATCTTCGAATCGATGAAGGTCTGAGCGAGGACCTTCGAGGTCTGGCCTCGAACCTTCAGGTATCAAGCACGTGAGAGCAGTAGGGGGTGAGAATAGGTCGTCCATGGTTAGAACAGCCATAGATTCCGGTGGATTTGGGGTTGGACGTGGCAGAGAGCGATTAGCGTTTCGAGAGAGCTCGAGAGCGTTTGAGAGAAGAGAGGAGTTAGAGGCGGCGCTTTTGAAAGAATGGGGTAGGGTTTAGGGGTCGTTTTGAATAAAAAGGGAAAGAAGAGATCTGGGCCGTTGATCAAAATGATCAATGGCTCAGATTTTAAAAAGAAAACGGGCGGGTTTGGGCGATTGGATCAAGTAATCGGATTTAGATTGATTTGGGGGTTGGGATTGGGTTGAATTGGGGTGCAAATTGGGCAGTAATTGAAATGAAATTGAGGCCATATTTTAAATAGCCACTTTTCCATCGTTTTATTTTATAAAAATAGCAGTGATGGTTTTTAAAATAAATTAAAAATACTAAGTAAACAAATGTTACATAAATATTAACTTAAAAATACTGGAACTAATTTTGTAATTATAAAATGCTATTAATCACAAAACAGGCTATAATTGTAATTATATGCAATTTAGCTTTAAAAATACCAAATAAATTTGTAAAAATATGCAAAAATTGCCTTAATTATATTTTGGTGCAAATGTGAGAATAAAAATGAATTATTCGCCAAAATGATAATTTTGGGAATAATTATTGGATTTTTTTGTATTAAAATAGGCAATGAATTGGTTTAAAAATCATTAAAAATGCCAGAACTCTTGGGTATGCTTATATATGCACATATATGCTATTTTGGAAGTATTTTGAGTATAAAATTACTAGGGAAAAATTGGGTATCAACACATGGTAAAGTTATTCAGTTACTGGTTGGCTTCTAGAACAACTCTGGGTACGTTCGAGGACGAACGTGTGTTTAAGTGGGGGAGGATGTAACGACCCGACCGGTCGTTTTGAGCTTTTGCACTTTAATCGCCAGTTCTCGGGCATGACTTGCCCCGTGTTATGTATTGTGACTAATGTAGATCGTTGGTTTTGGTTTTCAGGAAAATTTGGAATGAATTTGAAAGAAACAGTCTCAGTTGAAAGCTTTGAATTTGAAAGATTTGACCAAGAGTTGACTTATTTGTATATGAGCTCGGATAGGAGTTTTATGATTTGGTTAGCTTCGCTGGGTGATTTATGACTTGGGAGCGTGATCGGAATTAGTTTTGGAAGTTCGGTGTAGAATTAGGCTTGAATTGGCGAAGTTAGCATTTTGGCGATTTCCGGTTGATAGGTGAGATTTTGATCCGAGGGTCAGAATGGAATTCCGAGAGTTGCAATAGCTTCGTTGGGTGATTTGGGATGTTTGTGCAAAATTTCAGGTCATTCGGAGGTGATTTGGCTGGGGTTTTTGATCGAATGCGTGTTTCGGAAGTTTTTGAAGAACTTAGGCTTGAATTCGATGAGAAATGATGGTTTTAGTGTTGTTTGAGGTGTTTTCATGATTGGAACAAGTTTGGGTGATGTTTTTGGATGTGTTGGTGCTTTTGGTTGAGGTTCCGGGGGCCTCGGGTGAGTTTCGGGTGGTCAATCGAACCATTTTCTAAGTTGAAAAGTTGCAGATTTTCAGTTTAGGTGTTGCAGGCATTTAAGCCTTCGCGATCGCGTGGGGTATATCGCGATCGCATAGAAGGATTTTTGGCAGGCCAATTAATGCTCTTTGCGTTCACGTTATTTGGTTCGCGATCGCGGAAGGTCGGTTAGTGGTGCTTCGCGTTCGCGGAGTGGAGTTCGCGATCGCGTATTAGTGATTGAAGGTCTAGTAAAGTTGTTCATCGCGTTCGCAGGGATGGCATCGCGTTCGCGTAGGTTCAGAAGCCCAAAGCATCGCGTTCGCGGGTGTGCGGCCGCGTTCGCGTAGGGGTTATTTTGGTCAGGGAAAATTTGTGCATCGCGAACGCGGGGGGTTTGACCGCGTTCGCGTAGAAGGGATTCCAGAACCTAGGCAGAATGTTTTAAGTCACTCCATCCGCGATTTTTGGGTGATTTTTCCTCCATGGTTGATCATTTTGAGAGCTTCTTGGTGGGGATTAAAGAGGGATTCAAGGGGAATCGATTGGAGGTAAGATTTTTGAACATAAAACTCGTTTTTATTGTGAAATCCACCTAGAAATTCATGGAATTTAAGCAAAAATGGAAGAAACTAGGGCTTGGGATTTTGAAATTTGATTTGGGGATTTGAAGGACCAATTGGGGTCGGATTTGAGAACTTTTGGTATGTATGAACTCGTGAGGAGATAAGGAACGTATTGATGTGAAAATTTTCGAGTTTCGAGAAGTGGGCTCGGGGCTCGGGTTTTGCTAATTTCGAGATTTTTGATATTTTTTAATTATTTTCGATTGGGTATTGTTCCCTTAGCCTATTGTGCTGTATTCGCTCTGATTTTGGATAGATTCGACGCGCGTGGAGGCCGATTTGAGAGGCAAATGCATCGCGAGCTAGAGATTTTGCCAATTCGAGGTGAGTAATGATTGTAAATGATTCCTGAGGGTTTGAAACCCCGGATTGCACACCGTAGCGCTATATTGAGGTGACTTGCACGCCGGATATCGAGCGTGGGGTAGAGCACCGTTGGGGGATTGTGACTTGGTCCGTCCCGATTGATGATTTTACCGCGTATTTGACTGAAGCTTATTTGTTATTATCATGATTTGGGCTGATTGCCATATTTGGGCTTCGTGCCAATTATCTGAACCCTTCGGGGATTTTTGTCACTGTTTCCTCACCATTTTGATACACTACTTGAACTCAGTCCTGTTGATTATATTGTTTTACAAACTCAACCGTTTTAATTGAACTTTGAGACTTAAATGATATTTTCACTGTTGTTTGGGCTGAGCACTACTATTTTATTGATGCCCGAGGGGTTTATGATGTTTTCTGGACTGAGTGAGGCCGAGGACCATATGTGAGGATATATTGAGTGATGTGAGAAGGCTTTCAGGCCTTATGAGTGATGTGAGGAGGCTTTCAGGCCTCGAGTGTGATGTGAGGAAGCTTTCAGGCCTCGAGTGTGATGTGAGGAGGCTTTCAGGCCTTGAGTATGATGTGAGAAGGCTTTCAGGCCTTATGTTATATGCCACGAGGTGGCTTGATATTGCGCTTGGGCCGTAAGGGGCCCCTCCCGGAGTCTGCACACCCCCAGTGAGCGCCGTCGACGATATATGGTTCGGGTTGCACGCCGCAGCGAGATGTGGATCGGGCTGCACAGCGCAGCGATTACTATATGATACTGTTCTGAGAGTGATCTGAGAGAGAGAGCCCGAGGGGACTGAGAGTGTTTCTGAGAGTGAGCCCGAGGGGCTGGTACTGTTTTGAGATATTGCCCGAGGGGCGAACTTTTATGTGTTCATCTTGCATATTTACTCGCCTTTTTACCCGTTATACTGCGGTATTTGTGCCCGAGGGGCGGATTTTTCTGTGCTTACCAGCACTAACTATTTTGAAATCATTTCGTAACCGTTGAAAAGATCATTTTCAAAAGAGTTTTAAACTGAGCCAATATATTTCTAAAGATTTCACAGCTTCACTGTTTTCTCAAAGGATTGTACCCTGCTTCTATACAACATATTGGTTGCCTTACGTGATTTCTTACTGCTCAGTTGTTACTTACCTTTATTACTCACTGAGTTGGAGTACTCACTTTACTCCCTGCACCTCGTGTGCAGTTGCAGGTATTTATTCACCCGGTAGCAAGTATTGGCTGTTTGGAGGCAGAGCTGTAGTAGTCTAGCGAGGTGACTGCCAGCATTCGCAGCACCGTTTCTTTCTATGTTATTCATTATTCCTGTTCAGTGTATTTCTAGACTTGTAAATGTAATTACATTCTTATAGATGTTCGTGACTTGTGACACCCCGATTAGGGCTGTGTTGGGTTGTATTTCCGCTAATTAATACTATTAAGTCATATTTAAGCTGTTTAATTATGTTTAACTACTTTTGAAAAGACGAGTTGGGTTAGTTGGCTGCCCTCGTCTTCACGAGAGGCGCTATCACGACCAGTGCGGGGTTTGGGTCGTGACAAGTTGGTATCAGAGCCTAGGTTACTAGGTCTCTCGAGTCATGAGCAGGTTTAGTAGAGTCTCGCGGAACGGTACAGAGACGTCTGTATTTATCCTCGAGAGGCTGCAGAACCTTTAGGAAAACTTCACATTCTTGAATTCTTATCGTGCGTCCTTGATTCAGCTTGAAAAGAAACTCTTGAAATTCCTTCCACGCGTTCGTATGCGCGTGTGAGCGCTCAATATCTGATATGCCTTGATGGCTTCTGATTTCCCTGATCGAGGGGCGAGATGTGATCTTTGTGAATTTGATGTCGGGCCAGTCTGGAGGACTTGAGGCCGGATCTTTGCCTATGGCTTGAGCACCGAGGTACTGATTGCGTGAGCAAGTGTTTTGAACTTATACGTTCGGTAGTGCCCTATTGGTAAATTAATTACTGAATAGCTACGTGATGAGTATGTTATGACTGCGAGATGTATCTACGTGACTTGGAAGTGACGAGGAAGGTCTGCTGGATGATAGATGAACTATTAAGTGTATGATTTCCATTGTGATTGGATGTGTAGCTCTGAGTTATGGGTGCATGAAGAATCTTTCATGTCTCCTAGTTGGGAGTGAAGTAAATTTTATGTTGCGGTATGAGTTCAGACTCAGGGAGACTAAGTGGCTGTGTAATGTGTATGGCGGTGGAAGGTATACAGAAATGTTATATTAAAGCGAAGCAGGTGGGTTATCTCCTACGAAGTGTTCTGAAGTGGTGTGATCCTTATGTGTATGTTGGAAGATCTCATGTGTAAGTGAAAAGTATGTGTTGAAATTTGGAATTTCGGGTCGCTTAAGAGAGTGGGCTTAACTGTTGCGGGAATGAATGCGAGAATTGCAGAAGAGTTACAGTACGGGATGATCTGTGTTGTCACAACTTATAAATGATTTGAGTTTAATCTCACTATGTTATGTAGCATCAATAGAGTAAAAGTGTTATGAGTTATTGAGGGTATTTTGATCTATGGCTTCGAGCCAAGTGGGGGAGTCTGCTGTGAGTAGTTGATTGCACGGTTAGGTGCTATGCTGGTTCCAGTTTGAGGCGTGCGGGTGAATCAGTTATGGCTTGTGGGAATTGAGACCGAGGATGNGTGATGTGAGAAGGCTTTCAGGCCTTATGTTATATGCCACGAGGTGGCTTGATATTGCGCTTGGGCCGTAAGGGGCCCCTCCCGGAGTCTGCACACCCCCAGTGAGCGCCGTCGACGATATATGGATCGGGCTGCACGCCGCAGCGAGATGTGGATCGGGCTGCACGTCGCAGCGATTACTATATGATACTGTTCTGAGAGTGATCTGAGAGAGAGATCCCGAGGGGCTGAGAGTGTTTCTGAGAGTGAGCCCGAGGGGCTGGTACTGTTTTGAGATATTGCCCGAGGGGTGAACTTTTATGTGTTCATCTTGCATATTTACTCGCCTTTTTACCTGTTATACTGTGGTATTTGTGCCCGAGGGGCGGATTTTTATGTGCTTACCAGCACTAACTGTTTTGAAATCGTTTCGTAACCGTTGAAAAGATCATTTTCAAAAGAGATTTAAACTGAGCAAATATATTTCTAAAGATTTCACAGCTTCACTGTTTTCTCAAAGGATTGTACCCTGCTTCTATACAGCATATTGGTTGCCTTACGTGATTTCTTACTGCTCAGTTGTTATTTATCTTTATTACTCACTGAGTTGGAGTACTCACTTTACTCCCTGCACCTCGTGTGCAGTTGCAGGTATTTATTCACCCGGTAGCGGGTATTGGCTGTTTGGAGGCAAAGCTGTAGTAGTCTAGCGAGGTGACTGCCAGCGTTTGCGGCACCGTTTCTTTCTATGTTATTCATTATTCCTGTTCAGTGTATTTCTAGACTTGTAAATGTAATTACATTCTTATAGATGCCCGTGACTTGTGACACCCCGATTAGGGCTGTGTTGGGTTGTATTTCCGCTAATTAATACTATTAAGTCATATTTAAGCTGTTTAATTATGTTTAACTACTTTTGAAAAGACAAGTTGGGTTAGTTGGCTGGCCTCGTCTTCATGAGAGGCGCCATCATGACCAGTGCGGGGTTTGGGTCGTGACAATAAACATCCCAATTGTTCAAAAGGTCTTTACCATTCACTTTAATGAATCAAATTGATTTGTGACCACCATATCCAATTGCATCACCTGTAATTTCCTACACATTCAAAATAAAATTAAAAATTAGGAAGAAACATATATATAGTATACACTGGTTAGAAAGCATGATTTTGTAAGTTAAGATTGAGGTAGTTTTTGGAATTGGGAAATATAAGTACCTTTTCAAGACTTGGGGCGTGAGTTGAGCCAGAAGAATGTGGTAGATTTTGGCCTCTCATAGCTCGTGCACTACTTGCATCAACTGGTGAAGGAATATTAGATCCAACACACCCTTGTATATCATGAAAATTCAGTCCAGGGCTGTTTTTCACAAATTGACTAAAAAAATATCGCATTTCTTCTCTCATCATTTCCTTCATTTCTTCCTTGAGAGAAGTTATTTCATTGGCATGCTTTTGTTTAAGCTTGGTGATTTCTTCATCTTTTTTCAGAGAGCTTGTCGTCACCAATCTACCATAGCATCTAACCCGACCAGGCTGCTCCTTTCCAAATACAGGAATGCACCATCTGCTGTTTCTCCGGAACTTTGACGATTCTGAAGTTCAGACTGTTAAAAAAATATTATTGCACATCACTTACAAGTCAAGATAGAACGAACACTAAAATAACTTTCAACAAGTCAAGTTAGATTAAAAAAAAGTTTAGCAGACCTCAGAATTTAGCCAAGAATGTCAATAGAGCTTTCAGCAACAAGGATCGTAACCAATTTAATATGAAGTTTCAAACAAACAGAACCGATGTGTGCATGTTAATGCTAAGTCTTCTGGGATTACTCATAATGTTGCAGGCCAAGTTGATGATGGTACAAGGGGAGTTGTTCCTACTGTTGCATCAGGTCGTGAAAATGATGTAGCAGGGAGCAGAGGAGTCTTGAGGTGCAGCTAGTTGAGAAAACTAAGGGTGAAAAATCAGCTAATATTCCTAGTGCTACAAAAGGTGCTACACTTGCGTCAAGTTTTGGAGTTGCAGTTGCTACTGATGTGCACAAATCTGCTGTGCATGAGAATGAGGCCACGCATCTGTTAGAATCGGGTTCTCAAGCTGTGAATCAATTAAATGATCGAGAGTGGACAAAGGTAACTCGATCTCATCCATCACTTAACAAAAAGAAAAATCCAGGCCATGAAAATCAGATTATCGCAGAAATCTTTACTGGTGCACTATGTGAGGATTCAAGGAAAATCAACTGCTCAAACACCTTTGATGCTTTGAACATAAAGCATGATCATGCTGTGGGGAGTTTGCAACTTAAGGACATAAGTGCAAGCTCAAGAAATAAGCAAGGGAACTCTCCAGACAGAAGCTACAAAAATCACCAAGAATCCCAACCTTTTGCCCCCACCACATGCTCACACACCACACTCCCATGCTGTAGAAACCACAAGAACCTGAAAGCAAGTGCTCAATCACACACCTTCAGCAACATCTGCATTACTACTAACTGTTGTTTGTTTTTTACAAGTGCATCTCAGCACTACTAACTGATGTTTTTATGATTTTTAACATAAACCAGATTAAGCAAGACATATTATCAAGATTTATTGAGCTAGGAAAAGACCCTGAGAACAATATGACTGATAAAAGCCTGGGGACATTGTCCTGAATTTTAACATTGGTTGATTTATACTTCCTGCCAAGAGGTTCCTACTCAGGACACTAGAGTTGAAGGAGAATGTCACGACCCGGATTTTCCACCATCGGGAGTCGTGATGGCGCCTACTAGTGGGAGCTAGGCAAGCCAACTCTTACTTATCTTTCCATTTTTTTTTTCAACTCTTATTTTAAAACATTTAGCAATAATAATATGATTACAGCGGAATAAATTAATTTAGCGGAAGACTTAGTAAATGTTACTAGATGCGATACAGAAATCCAAACATAATTCACTACCCAAGAACTGGTGTCACAATACTCACGGACTTCTAAGAATACTAAACACAACCGTTTGAAAGAAATATAAAACTGTTTGTCTCGAATACATGAGATAACAGAATGAAAATAAAGATAGAGGAGACGTCGGGTCCTGCGGACGCCTGCAAGGCTACCTCGGTGTCTCGATGGTCGGAATGCGAACACTCACACTACTACTGCTGATGCCGTCCAAAACCTATATCTGCGCAAAAAGAGCGCAGAGTGTAGAATCAGCACAACCGACCCCATGTNTTATTTGTTTCACCGTGGTGTAATGATCTGCTTTGGTTCCAGACATCAATTTTGCGTGGCTGTCGATTTTGAGCATAGTGACTTGAGGTGTTTCATGTGTAACAGTGTTTGGATAGGATCGCGCATTGTAGCGAGGCTACGTGGAAATATGACCTTTCGGGGTAGATTCATGTGTTCTATTTCTATGAGGTGAGACGGGGTCTCAGCCTTGTGTTGTGATGGTACTGATGAGCTTGAGGTACAGCTCTTTCGTTTGGGGGTCATTTTCATGATTTGAGTATGTTCAGATCGTTTCTTATCGGTGCGCGAATTATGCGAGTTGTGGCTTAGGCCTGCATTGATGTGTCATGTCACCAGAGTGGTGCGTTGGATTCGAGGTGATCGTTGGGGTCATTAATGAATACGAACGGATTTGATTTCAGCTTGTTGGAAGGATAATATCGAGGTTCGGCTCGGAAATCTGCTGTGGTATTAGCCAAAAAAAAGGAAGTGACTTCATGAATGGTTGACCTGAGAAATGGTTATGATTTGTTGCGTGTTTCCTTTGTCATTGGCAGTATGTGAAAGTGTTGGAATGAGACTTTAGTTGATAAGAGGTTTCCTATCGATATTCGGTTGTAATGTGCAGCTACTGTGAATAGAAGTTATCGTTTCGAGTGTTTGAGTTATGTGGTATGTCATATAATTGCACCTGAGGTTACAGGTATGGGTTATTACAGCTAGTTCGGGCTTATCTGAATATAGATGTGAGGTTCTAAACTTGTGTATAATTTCGGAAAGTGCAATTTGGTTCTATGGTTTATGGGCTAGGCTGGATTATGTGATTTTAGTGAAAATGTGTTATCGGACCTATATGAGATAGGGTGACGTGGGATCACCCCCGGGTATATGCATGGTAAGGTTATTCAGCTATTGGTTGGCTTTTGAAACAACTCTGGGTACGTTCGAGGACGAATGCGTGTTTAAGTGGGGGAGGATGTAACGACCCGACCGGTCATTTTGAGCTTTTGCACTTTGATCGCAAGTTTTCGGGCATGACTTGCCCCGTGTAATGTATTATGACTGATGTAGATCATTGGTTTTGGTTTTCAGGAGAATCGGGATGAATTTGAAGGAACAGTCTCAGTTGAAAGCTTCGAATTTGAAAGGTTTGACCAAGGGTTGACTTATTTGTATATGAGCTCGGATCGGAGTTTCTATGATTTGGTTAGCTTCGTTAGGTGATTTTTGACTTAGGAGCGTGATCGGAATTGGTTTTGGAGGTCCGGTGTAGAATTATGTTTGAATTGGCGAAGTTAGTATTTTGGCGATTTCCGGTTGATAGGTGAGAGTTTGATCCGAGGGTCGGAATGGAATTCCGAGAGTTGCAGTAGCTTCGGTAGGTGATTTGGGATGTGTGTGCAAAATTTCAGGTCATTCGGACGTGGTTTGGTTGGGTTTTTGATCAAAAATGGAATTTGGAAGTTCTTGAAATTCTTAGGCTTGAATCCGATGCAAATTTGGTGTTTTAATGTTGTTTTGAGCGTTCCGAAGGTTGGAACATGTTTGAATAATGTTGTGGGATATGGTGGCGTGTTTGATTGAGGTCCCGAGGGCCTCGAGTGTGTTTCGGGGTGGTTTCGGATCATTTCGGGCTGTTTTGCAATAGCTGAAGCTGGTATCTGGTATTGTTCTTCGCGTCCGCGAGGGTCCCCTCGCGTTAGCGAAGAAGGATTTGGCTTCTGGGATTTTGTTCTTCGCGTTCGCGAAGAGAGACACGCATTCGCGAAGAAGAAGAAATTCTGTTGCGCAGGTCTTACTTCGGAGGCTCGTATCTCCCAATCTACAATGAATTTTGAGACTATGCAAAAACAAAAGTTGTACTTCTTTGAATCTAGTTTCCAGAAACATGGTATAATAGTTATTTGGACATCTGCAGCAAAAGTTATTGCCATTATACTAGAAGCTGTCCGAGACGAGTTTGAAAAATGACTTTTGGAAATTTTGTTCTTCGCGTACGCGAGAGGAGGACCGCGAACGCGAAGAACAAATCCCTGGGCAGCAGAATAAAGTCCAAACTCGTCTCACTCTTCCATTTTTGGACCAAGGGAGCTCGGGCGAGGCAATTTTTCGAGAGATTTTCAAGAAAAACATCGGGGTAAGTGTTCTTAACTCAATTTTGGTTAGATTACCCGAATCCATTGTTGTTTTTAACATGTAATTAGTGATTTTAAGTTGGAAAAGTTTGAAAACCCTCTTGGATATATTTGAGGATTTGAGGGTCGAAATGTTATCGGAAATTAGTACTTTTGGTATGTATAAACTCGTGAGGAGATAAGAAACCCGTTAATATGAAAATTTCTGAGTTTCGAGAAGTGGGCCCGGGGCTCGGGTTTTGCCAATTTTGAGATTTTTAATAATTTTCGATTGTTTTCGATTGGGTATTGTCCCATTGGCATATTGTGACGTATTCGTTCTGGTTTTGGATAGATTCGATGCGCGTGGAGGCCGATTTGAGGGGCAAAGGCGTCGCGAGCTAGAGATTTCGCCGGTTCGAGGTGAGTAATGATTGTAAATGATATCCTGAGGGTTTGAAACCCCGGATTGCACACTGTAGTGCTATATTGAGGTGACTTGCACGCTGGATATCGAGTGTGGGGTAGGGCACCGTTGGGGGATTGTGACTTGGTCCGTCCCGATTGATGATTTTACCGCGTATTTGACTGAAACTTATTTGTTATTATCATGATTTGGGCTGATTGCCAAATTTGGGCTTCGTGCCAATTATCTGAACCCTTCGGGGATTTTTATCACTGTTTCCTCACTATTTTGATATACTACTTGAACTCAGTCCTGTTGATTATACTGTTTTACAAACTCAGCCGCTTTAATTGAACTTTGAGACTTAAATGACATTTCCACTGTTGTTTGGGCTGAGCACTACTATTTTATTGATGCCCGAGGGGCTTATGATGTTTTCTGGACTGAGTGAGGCCGAGGGCCATATGTGAGGATATGTTGAGTGATGTGAGGAGGCTTCCAGGCCTTGTGAGTGATGTGAGGAGGCTTTCAGGCCTCGTGAGTGATGTGAGGAGGCTTTCAGGCCTTGTGAGTGATGTGAGGAGGCTTTCAGGCCTTACGAGTGATGTGAGAAGGCTTTCAGGCCTTATGTTATATGCCACGAGGTGGCTTGATATTGCGCTTGGGCCGTAAGGGGCCCCTCCCGGAGTCTGCACACCCCCAGTGAGCGCCGTCGACGATATATGGATCGGGCTGCACGCCGCAGCGAGATGTGGATCGGGCTGCACGCCGCAGCGGTTACTATATGATACTGTTCTGAGAGTGATCTGAGAGAGAGATCCCGAGGGGCTGAGAGTGTTTCTGAGAGTGAGCCCGAGGGGCTGGTGCTGTTTTGAGATATTGCCCGAGGGGTGAACTTTTATGTGTTCATCTTGCATATTTACTTGCCTTTTTACCTGTTATGCTGTGGTATTTGTGCCTGAGGGGCGGTTTTTCTGTGCTTATTGGCACTAACTGTTTTGAAATCGTTTCGTAACTGTTGGAAAGATCATTTTAAAAAGAGATTTAAACTGAGCCAAGAGATTTCCAAAGATTTCACAGCTTCACTATTTTTCTCAAAGGATTGTACCCTGCTTCTATACATCATGTTGGTTGCTTTACGTGATTTCTTACTGCTCAGTTGTTATTTACCTTTATTACTCACTGATGCACCTCGTGTCCAGATGCAGGTATCTATTCACCCGATAGCGGGTTTTGGGCCGATCAGAGGCAGAGTTATATGAGTTAAGGAGGTGACTGTCAGCGTTCGCAGCACCATGTCTCTCTCTTTTGTTCATTATTTCGGTTTCTGTACTATATTAGACCCCTGTAGTGGATTTTACATTNAAAGAGCTGCAGATAATGCTATCATAGTACAAGAAATTATTAATAAATTCCAAAAAATGAAGGGTAACAATTTAAGTATGCTTCTTCAGATAGATCTAGAAAAAGCTTTTGACAAATTAGAATGGTCCTTCATTCATAACACATTAGTAAGTTTAAATTTTCCAAATAAATTTACTAAATTAATTATATCTTGTATTACCACCACCACAACCTCTATTTTAATTAATGGTAGTCCAACTAATTATTTTAACCCCACAAGAGGCATTAAACAGGGTGATCCTTTGTCACCTTATCTGTTCATCCTATGTCTAGAAATGTTATCCAGGAATATAAATAATGCAGTTGATTACTAGGCATGGAACCCAATTTCATTATCAAATAATGGCCCATAATTATCTCATTTATTCTTCGCTGATGATATAATACTCACTTCAAAAATTTCAGCTAATACTTGTCATTCAATGGTAAATACTATTACAGAGTTTACATACCAGTCTGGCCAATCTATAAACTTTGATAAATCGAAAATATACTTTTCAAAGAATTGTCAACCAAATACAAAGACTATTATTCTTCAAATATTCCGTATGAAAGAAGGAAAATATTTTGGAAAGTATTTGGGATTCCCTATTTTTATAAATAAGCCCTCAAAAAATGACTACCAATTCTTAATCGATAACTTTAAAATAAAATTGGCAGGTTGGAAAACAAACTTCCTATCAAGAGCGGGAAGACTGACTTTAATCAAATCTACACTAAATCACCTTCCTAATCACTTGATGCAATTTATAAAAATACCTACTTATATACTAAGCTACCGCAATCGATATCAAAGGAATTTTCTATGGGGTACAACACCTCAAAAGAAAAAATTACATCTCATTAAGTGGTCTATAATCACTCAACCTTTGGAACTCGGGGGTTTAGGTATACAAAATTTGACTACAAAAAACCAATCACTACATGCAAGCCTTGCATGGAGAATGTTTAATAATCCACAACAGTTGTGGGCAAAAGTTCTTTCAAATAATTATGTACGCCTGCAATCTTTAATAAATTATAAAAGTTCTCATACTTGGCGCAATATTATTAACGGCTTGACATACTGTCGTTTAGGTTATAAATGGAATATTACAACGGGACAACATGTTAGGTTCTGGAATGACCCATGGCTTAGTCATAATTTAATAATTAGAAACTATATTTATGGTCCTATGCCTCAATTTGAGGAGAATAAATTAGTATCTAATTATTGTTACAATAATAGATGGCACCTAGATAAAGTACCTTTTAACTTACCTTCGCATATAAGTTCCCTAATTGATAATATTTATATGCCACTTGTATCTATAACTAGTGACAAAATTTTCTGGGATCTAACAGAGAATGGTATCTTCTCTGTTAACTCAATGTACAAGTATCTTATAAACACTACCAGACCTAGTCGTACATGCACAACCACCTCGTACAAGTGGATTTGGAAACTTCCAATTCCTCCTATAATATCCTTCTTTCTATGGTTAATTTGCCATGACAGACTCCCAACGGCTGTGTATCTTACGCGACTAGGTATTACCACTTCAGCAACATGTGTGTCACAACGATACTGAAACAATTAGTCATCTATTTCAATATTGTCCTAACGCCCTACAACTTTAGAAAGCCCTAAGGGTCCCACTTACCAGTAAGACCTCCTTAATATCTCAAAATGATAGTATGAATTGGCTGTACACACTTATACATACCCCTTCGGTATCGACTCCTCACAAAATTCCCTATACCACTTTGATCCCTTTTGCGTTATGGGAACTTTGGATTATAAGAAACAAATTTATTTTCGAACATCAAAAAGTAGTTTTAAATATACCTTCAACTTTAACAAGGGCGGCTGAATATTACTTCTTAACGAATCATTCTATTAAGAATGATTCAAAGTCTCCTATGTATATCAAATGGCATCCACCAAATCATACTTTTTACAAACTAAATATTGATTGATCTTGCTCCCCTAATCAAAGCAACTATGGTATTGGTGGAGTTTTCCGCAATCACCAAAGCAATTTGATTATAGGCTTTGCAGGAACGGTGAAAGCAGGCCCAAGTGTTCAAATAGAATTCTTGCACTCCTCAAAGGCTTACAAATTGCTGTTCAAAAACAGCTCAAACCAATCATCATTGAGACGGATGCACATGCAATAATCGGTATGTTCAATTCACCTATAATGCATTTTACTAATATCATTAATGACTGCAGGTTATTGCTCCAACAGCTGGGTAGTCCATTAGCACAAGTTATCTACAGAGAGCAGAATTGTGTAGCAGATAGTTTAGCTAGATATGGAGCAACGCATGCACAGGAGCACTGCCTACTTTTTGGGACACCAACACCTTTTGCTATGTATTGTTATAAACAAGATCACACTGGCACACTCCACAGCAGGATGCTTAAGAAGAATACTAAGAATTCTACACAATCTCTCTCTAGTTTATCTAGTTTACCTATTATGTGTAATAGTACAATCTCTTTAGCAACTACTACTTCTAGTACTAGTACTGTTTCCCATGTGGGAGAACAAGCAACAAGCCCTAGTTTTTTACAACGGATGCCTTGTATGCATCCACTAAACAAATATACTGTACTTGTTTAGCATATTATAATATAGTCTATCTTTCCAACCAAAAAAAAAGTATACATCAGTTATCTTTTTTAAAAGAAATAATTTTCTAGAAATATATTTTTGGCTTTTGGTCGGTGGACAAGCATTTTCCAAAAGATTATATATTTAAGCTTAATAATGATATCAGCAAACTAAAAAGTATTTTGATGAAACTCTTGAATGCTATAAAAAAATAATAGTACTAAGTATTAGTTAAAATAAATAATATGAAAATGGAAGTTATGATAATTACTAGTAAATTTGTCCGCGTTTCGCACGGTAAAATTAATTCCTTTTATAAATAATTGAATTAAGACAATGTTATTCAAACAGTTATTTTATTATAAAATAAATTATTTTTATCTAATAAACAATTAAGTCAAAAATTATTTTATAGAAATTATTCTTGGTCTACTTCTTTGTCTCAAAATTTTATGCATTTCTAGTTAACACTTAAATATAACCCTCTCGTCTCATTTTGTGATTAAGATTTCTAGTAAATATTTTTAAAAGATCATATTTTCACGCTTTTATATATTTTATAAAGGACAAGCAAAAACAAAAAACTTTTCATTTGATCATATTCTCATTACCTCCTTGATACTTTTTAAATTTCCTTATTCCTTTTTTTTGTTAATTTTTCTCTTTATCGACCCTTCCTTTCCTAATATTTTTTTGTATCTTTTTCGTCTTGCTAAATTTCTGTCATGTAATCCTATCACTTCCTTATGCATATTCATTCAAACTACTATTTATAGTCTCACCTTTCCTCGCTCTCTTTTCCTTTTATTTACCTTTTCTAATCTTCTTATTTTATGCTTTTCTTTTCTCTATTATATTCATGTTTTTCTATTCTTCTGTAAATTAGAAACTACCATTATCCTTCCCTAAATTAATCAACTCAATTCTCATTTTTGCTTTTATTGATCTTATGAAAAACTATAAAACTCGGCTTTTTCCCTCTTGATCAACTTTTCCTCATAATGTTCATGATTTATGTGATACACTAAGAGATTCAATAGTCACTTCTTCGTTAATCTTAGTATAATTCTCCATCTTCCTCTTATTTCACCGACATTTCTTTTTAATTTATGAAAATCACATGCCAATAAAATGCATAATTGAATGCCTGAATATTTCTCAAGTGTTATTTTCTTTTTCTTTTTTCTTCTTTTCTTTTCTTTCTCATATTCAAGCCCTCAAGCAAATGAGAAACCGTTATCCTTTCTTGAATAATCAAATTAATTACTCTTTTCCCCTACTAATCTTATAAAAATTTCAATAATCAATATCTTTTGATTAATCAGATGACATTACAACACACCTATCTTCTAAATTAATAGAGAGGAAGTCAAGAAAAATACGGCTTAAGAGAACATAGTTGTAAACCATACAGAGAAGCGTAATAGATTTGAAGAAATTGGCGAGATAATCTCTTTAAAACAGTCAAAAGGGCACTAAAAGGTACTAGGAAATAATCTTATTGTCATTTGATCGCGACCTACTCCGCACTACTATTTAAGTAGCGAGAGAGGGTCGGAGCAGCTTTTACCCAATTTGGGATCGTGATCGAATCCACAGAGAGTTAGAATTTGGAATCGAGTATCTATCTAGGGTAGAATTGTGTATATGTTCTTAATTACACTTCTATTCATTTTTTGGGTTTTTGTTTACTTCTACTATTGATAAGTAGGATTTTAACGTGTTTTATGCCTCTACTTGCATATGCTTTGAGTATAATTTGATACAAAATAATCCCAAAATGCTCAAAGGTTGTGCTTTATTGCAGGTTTGAGCGACAAAGTGACTGAAATGTCAAAGATCGGCTCTAAACGGAGTGAAACCTGCTCAAGTATCAAAGGCCAAGTAAAGTGATGGAAAAAAGAGCCTAGTGCGGACCGCACAAAAGTGCACGCGGCCGCACTAGGAGATTCAGAGAAGTGCGTATTCAGGGCTCTCACAACGCGGCCGCGGTTAGATTTATGCGGCCCGCGTTCAGCTCACACGGCCGCGCCACCTTTTCATGCGACCCGCGTGAAGAGATTCAGAGAGATGCCAGTTGGGATCAGAGCAAGCCACGCGGTCGCGGTCACACTTACGCGGTCCGCGCCAGAGCTCCTGCGTCCGCGCTACACTTTCGCGCGGTCCGTGTCCCTCAACTTCAGAGAGTTAAATTTCAAGAGTTCAAGAGCCAACGCGGCCGCGTTTCCTTTTTGCGCAGCCCGCGCTGACCCCGCAGGGGTATTTTTGTCCAGTTTTTCCAGCCACTATAAATAGATCATTTTTCCATTTTTAGGTTAAGTTTTAGTTTTTCTGAGGCTGCTGAGCTCGTGAGAACACTGGGTTTAGCCATTTTTGGCATTTTTTACCTTCAATATTGTATTTCTTCCTTAGTAATCAATTAATATGTTTGCTTCTTCATCTATTTCTGTAATTTTTGCATCTAGCATGAGTGGCTAAACTCACTAGCTAGGGTTGTGGCTCAACCCTAGTGTGGGTAATTGATGGGTGTTGCCATCTAAGGATAGATTGATATTGGGTGTTTGCTATTTGGGTTAATTTTAGGTTTTAATTAAGGATTGGTGGTTGCAAACACTGATTCTAGCTTGATGGGTTTAACTCTTCTTGAGAAAGAGAGTCTATGACCCCAAAATTGACCCAACAAGGAATTGGGATGGACCTATGAGAAATGGTAGTCCCAATTAACGGGCTAAACCTCGAGAGAGTAATTACCCTACTTGAACCCTAGTTGCTTGGTCTAATTGGCCTACCCAATTGGTCTCGAGAGAGTCAATTGGGCAAAATCACTCTCTCTACCGAGAGGTGTGAGAGTGGGTACAATTGAGCAACGGTTATAGCATAAGCCCCAAATATGTCAATTTACCCTTAGTAGCATCTACCCGTTAGTTAGCCACCTAGACAATGCCACGACCCTAGTGCCTTTCTCTATATTAATTACAATTTAGCAATATCTCCATAGCATAATTTAGCTTCAAATATTAGTCTTATAATAGTAGATATAAAAATCAAAACCAAAGATGTTAGAAGTGATATTAGAAGCACAACCGCAATTCTAGACTAAAAAGATAATACAACACCCTCACTATCTCCCTGTGGAAATTCGATTCCGATCCACTATCGGGTAAAAGCTGTTGCGACCCGCTCTTCCTACCTCAGTGTAGTGTTGAGTCGGCAGCGATCAGTATCCAGTCTAACCTCGAAGAAGTAGTAACGAGGGTCGACTTTGATATNTCAGTACAAGTTATCTACAGAGAGCAGAATTGTGTAGCAGATAGTTTAGCTAGATATGGAGCAACGCATGCACAGGAGCACTGCCTACTTTTTGGGACACCAACACCTTTTGCTATGTCTTGTTATAAACAAGATCACACTGGCACACTCCACAGCAGGATGCTTAAGAAGAATACTAGGAATTCTACACAATCTCTCTCTAGTTTATCTAGTTTATCTATTATGTGTAATAGTACAATCTCTTTAGCAACTACTACTTCTAGTACTAGTACTGTTTCCCATGTGGGAGAACAAGCAACAAGCTATAGTTTTGTACAACGGATGCCTTATATGCATCCACTAAACAGATACGCTGTACTTGTTTAGCATGTTATAATATAGTCTATCTTTCCCAAAAAAAAAAAAAACGAAAAAAAACGAAATTCATAGCAAAAAGATCTATTGAAATTCTATGTGGTGGTGGGTGGGGGGGGGGGGGGGGGAGGAAGAAAAAAAAAGAAGGAAGAAAATGATGGTACAGAAAATTGCTTTAGGTAAATGCATTAGACTTTTATACGACTAAAATAAATTCCTGATTTGGCTCAGTGTGTAACATTAATACCAATTGATATATTGAATTTATGTTCGATGCTAAAACATTCATGTATATCTTCTATTAGGCTGTTACAGAATGAATAAGCTTTCTGGTCCTGTGTTTCATATCTGTCTCTAATTTAATTTGTTGAAAATTTTGAAGTCAAAAGTCAAATTGCATAAGCTACAGCCTACAAGCATGAGAAGTGACGAAGTAGCGAACTCATTGTTGAACAACTGTTATAAAATAATCTCATGTAAGTTGAGACTTTCATCTCGATAACATTGGATTATACTAATGCAATGCAATTTTTCAAGTAACCTGCGTGATATTTGTAAGATTTTATGGAACTTTGAGAGAGAATAAAAGGAAATTTACTGAATATGTAAGAAAAATTATTTCTATTGATCAAAACAGTTTTCGCCTCATCTCCACTTTAGTAGCTTCTTAAAACGTAATTAAAATGGTAAAAATTGCGGAACATATAACTTGGCAAAGGGGTTAGTAGTTAGTCTCAAAGAGGTGGTTGAGTAGTTTAGGCATAAAACAAAAATTTGGAGACCTCGGGTCCGTATTATTACTGCCACTTTTTGTGTGAATTCATTTGTCTCATCAGTTTTGATAGTCTTTTTTGAGCAAACAGAAAATATTTATATTAAAAACTACATAATATTCAGTACATCACAGTCATATTTTGTGTCACTTAGGACACATTGATTTCCTAAACTTGCTAATACATTGCAAGCATCATGAGCTAGGTACTTAACAAAAACATATTGTTCTTCTTGTTCATTTCTTACAAAAGATTCAACATATATAAATAGGAGGTAGTACAAAAAGTTTTTTCCTTTTGTTAGAGTATTTGCCTCCTTCGCCAATCGATGTGCCACATTATTCCCTTGCCTGAATATGTGCTGGAGGACCACTTCCTTCTCCTGGTGCATTAACAACCTGCATTCACTAACAAGATCATCATATAATCTATTGCCATGTTGTATAGAGTAGATTACCCCTGTGCAGTCGGTTTCTATCTTCAGTGGATACATTCCCCGTTCATGAGCCAACTGTAGCCCTTCAAGAAGTGCCTTAATTTCTGCTTCTAATGATCCATTTGCATAAATAGATTTTGTAAAGCCAACCACCCAACTTCCTTTTGTATTACGCAATACACCTCCCAGACTACTCTTTTGATAACTGTTTATAAAACTAGCATCAGTATTTAATTTAAACCAGCCCTTAGAAGGTTTGTGCCATTTTACTTTGAAAGAAATTTTCTTTAGAGGGACAAAGCTATTTTCAGTAAGAAGAGTGAATTCAGTAGCCTTTTGGTTAATGAGGTTTATATTAATGGGGTTTTTTGTGCTGTTTTGGTTATTTGTATTTCTATTTACCCATATATGCCAGAGGGCAAAATGGAAAGAAAGAATTCCACTTAATATACTTACTACTTAATGAGCAATCAAAATCTTTTAGTTGGAGAAGCCAGTGATCGCGTGTTGGGGGATAGAAATTTGACCATCCCATATTATCCCAAAAGGATTTGGTGGTTTTGCAATGAAAGAAAATATGGGTGATGGTTTCCTCTTCTTTCGATTCGCAAATAGGGCACAAGGGTCTATATAATACCTATATGAGCTAGGTATTTCCTGCATGGAATCCTATTATAAAGGCATCGCCATAAGAAGAATTTTATCTTTTTTGGACAAGATAAATCCCAAATCCAATTATAATCCAGTTGGCTACGCAAAGGGGGATCAATTAGGTTGTAGCAAGTCTTAGTAGTGCAAAAAAACCTTGGTAGTTAGTGACCATATAGGAATATCCCTTGTTGGTCCCTTTGACCGAATTCTAACCTTAAAAATGTTTTCTTTGATATCATTAGGGATATCAATGGACAACTTAGTGAAATCCCATTTATGATCAATGTGGATATCCCTAATTTTAGGAAGTAATCACTGATCGAGAGGGAGCTTTCAATCGAATTTCTGAGAATTTTTATATTGGGGATCCAACTTGTGTTCCATATGTTCAAATTTGTTTGGTAGTGGGGTGACCATGTAATCCCTTTCAGACATAACTCCCACCCCTTTAAGATGCCCTTCCAAATGAAGGAGTAATTAAATTTAGAAGTATTCACTCCATATAAGGTAATAATAAGCCTTGCCCATGGAGTTGTGGCATTTGTGAGTAATCTCCATACTAGGCTAGCTAAGTTGCACATATTTTTTTTATTAGCATTATGAATGCCTAAGCCTCCATTGGATTTAGGTTGGCAAACATTTGACCATTTTAAAAGGTGAATTTTTTTCTTTTCTGCAATATGCCCCATATAAAATCCCTATGGACTTTATGAATATTTTTAAGAGTCTTTTTTGGTAGTAGGGTATTCTGCATGTCGTGGTTTGGTATGGAGTTTAGGCACGAGGAGGCTAGAGTAATTCTCCCTACTATATTCATAAATCTCATTTTTCAGGAGGCAAGTTTTGTTCTCATTTTGTCAATTATGAATTGATAATCCGTCGGTTTTGGATACTTCATTAATATTGAAAAACCTAGGTAGGTACCAAATGTCTCACTTCTTTTTATACCTAAGTTATTCGTAATGTCATTAATAATGTAAGGTAAGCAATTTTTTGAAAAAAGGAGTTTTGATTTTGGCACATTTATGCTTTGGCCTGAAAGTTTGCAAAAATAACCTAGGCCTGTTTTAAAGGCTTGGCAAGATTTGCTATTTGCTTTGGCCATAAATGTCAGGTTATCTACAAAAAAAAGGATGAGAAAAGCTGGGGCTTCTTCTCTCTATAGTAATAGGATCCCAATTACAAATATCATCTTGGTGATCAATATATCTAGATAACATTTTTAAACATAGGATGAAAATATAAGGTGATATAGGATCACCTTGTCATATCCCTCGACTTGGCTCGTAGAATTTTGCGATGGAGCCATTAACAAGAATTGCTATAGAACTGGTTGAAATACAACTTAGTAAGAGTTTAGAGAATTTAGGAGGGAAATTAAAGTATCTTAGAGTGCGGCAACCAAAGACCATTCTATTCGATCGAAAGCCTTTCAAGATCAATTTTTAAGATCATGTGGCCTTGTTTGACTTTTAATCTTTTTAGGTTGGAAATTAATTCCTGAATGATGATTGCATTATTAGAGGCTCTTCTATTCTTCATGAAACTAGCATGGAAAGGACTAGTAATTTATTCTAGGTAGGGTTTGAGAAGGTTTGCAAGAATTTTAGTGATTGTTTTGTAAATAGTATTACAAAGGCCAATAGGTATAAAATTCTTAATATTATTGGCATTAGGCATTTTTGGGATAAGGCAAAGATATGTTCTATTTATATCTCTAGGGATTTCTTGTTTTTATGAAAATATCATGACAACGATTCATGACAGAATATCCTATGATGTTCCAATATCTTTGAAAGAAAAAAGGGGTGACGGCCATCCGGCCCCGGCGCTTTAAAAGGTTTGAATGAGAAGACAGACCTCTTGATCTCACATTCTAAAAGAGGGTTGTCTAATGAATTAAGGTCTATTTTAGGATAACTAGTATGATTTTCCCTTATATCAATCCAGTTTGTAGAGGAGTGGGAGGTGGTGAAAATATTAGTAAAAGAACTTAACACGTGAGACATGATCAGTGATTTTTATTAATCTAGTTTCCAGCATCATCCTTAAAGTAGGTAATTTTATTTCTTCTTCTTCTTCTTCTTCTTCTTCTTCTTCTTCTTCTTCTATTTGAAGCAGATATATGAAATTTTTTTGTATTTGCATCCCCTTTATTAAGCCATATTATCCTTTATCTAATCTTCCAGTAATCCTCTTCTATTTTAAGGATGTCATTGTAGTCTTTCTTAAGATTGCATTCTAAAGATTAAAGGAAATCACTATGAGTATAGTTCAGAGTTAATTCCTTGGAGCCATGCTAGTATTTTCCTTTTTTTTTCCCATTATATCACCAAAAGTCTTGTCTTTCCAAGGCTTAATACTATCTATAAAAAAATTTATGGCACTACAGTAATCAGTACCATGCCAATTTTGTCTAACAAGTGTTTGGAAATCTGGATGTTTACACCAATAAATTTCTAGTCGGAAAGGTTGTATATGGCCTTGTCTATTTTTAGGAATTAGCTCAATTAAATAGGATTGTGGTCAGAATAACTTTTTGATAGATGAATTACTGAGCAATTTAGAAATAACTCAGACCATTCTTAATTTCCTAGGATTTTGTCTAATCTTTCCATAATAAGGCCTTTATTTCTATGTCTATGGTTTGACCGCGTATATTTGCAACCTATGTAGCCCATGTCCATAAGGTTACACTTATTAATTTTTGACCACAAGTAATTTGCCCTAATGTTGTTAATTGGTCTCCCCCCAAATTTTTCATTTGAGCCCATAATATCATTAAAATCTTCTCCTACCATCCACGGACTTTATAATTTTTATAAATATTTTCTAGATTTTCCCACATAATATTTCTATATTGACAGTCACTACTAGCATATATAGAAGAAAATAACCAAGTTTTACGTATAGGAAGAACCTCAATAGTTGCATGAATCTCTTGGTTCCTACGTATGAAGTTGTGGACGGTGACCACTTCATGATTCCACATTACTACCATGCCACCTGACTGACCTTCTGCTGGCACTTCTATCATCTCCGACAAGCCAAAGTCATCTAGCATTTGCTCATGATTTATCATCCTAGTTTCTAATAAAGTCACCATGCATGGCTCGTGAGTGTCTATCATTTCCCTAAAATTCCTCCTAAAGTTGTCATTATTTTCCCCCCTTAATTCCAGATGATAAAGTTAGTTGGGCGGTTCATGGATTAGTTTAGGTTCATGTTTGCTGGGTCCCCATTCTCTCTCACCTCTTCCAGAAAGACAGAGTTCCTTCGTAGAGATGGAACTATGATCATGGCTCTGTTACCCACTGTTGGATCTTGGGGTAGCATGATATCCATCGAGCACTTGTATAGTTCTAGAGGGCGATTGAGCACATGCCTCTTCTCTTGCATCTCCGTGAAGAGATACGTTTTTACCACGTATAGGTTTGAGAATTCTAGAACCTGCTCGAGCCTAGGTTGAGAGGTTCTCCTATCTCCTCCATGACTGCTTCTACTTGATCTGGTTCTTGCCTTGCATGGGGGTGTGGTGGTGGTGATTGTTGATTCATTTGATTTGTTGGTTGTTCCTGAACTTGTTGAATGCTCTCCCATGGCATGAAGATAGGGTTCAGTTGGGTTAGCATTTCTGATGGAAGAAGGGTATGTCTAGGAGAATGTTCTGGGGTTGTATTGGGTTGAAATATGGTGGCATGTTCCACTGGTTTCTCATTTCATGCACTAGGCGTGGGTTCAATGATGGTGCTAGTGGGTGTAGGATATTGTTGAGCCAAAGTTGATTCAAGTAGTTGCTCATTGAAAGCCTCATTCCCTCGATTATCAACTGTGCTAGGTATTGAGTGTTTTGAAGGATTAGTATCGACTCTTGGCCATTGACTTGGATGCTGAATGAGACTGCATTTCCTATTAGACCCATTTCCATCCACGAGAGAGGCTGATAATTCTGTGCCTGTGGAGGTTGGACATAGATAATTTGAGGATTCTCTGGTTGGGGGGGGGGGTGGAATGGAGGTAGGTTTTCCATTGTTTGACCTCTGTTTTGTCTTAGGATTTGGATGAGTCTGTGTCTCCTCCTTGGGGTAGAGGGAATTGTTGGAATTGTTTAAAGATTGTTGAGTATTTAAAGGGCTATTGGCAGGCGTGGGATTAGTGTTTTCAGTGGTAAGGGTGGGATTGGTGGCTGGGGCAATGATTGGAACTTTAATTTGCATGCCCTCTGAGTGGCCAATGGTTTGATTTATAGGGAAATTTTCCATGGATATAGTATCCATTCCGTGTTATAGGGGGGAAGCCATCTGTTCTTCTCTAGACTCTTTGAAGGACATTTGGACGACACTCTTTGGGAGGGGGGGGGGGAGAGGGGTAATATTTTCGTATCTTTGGGGCAAATTTTCTATTATAGAATCGGTTATAGGGGGATTAGTAATAGTCTTTTGTTTTGATTGGATGATAGGCAGTGTAGAGTTATAATTATTATAGGAGTTAATATCATTTTTAGTGGGATCTAATTGCATGTCACCATTTTCTTTAGCATTTTCAGTTGGCACGTAGGAGTCTAGTATTTCCATGTCATCCGCTTGGGTATCCAAGTGTCTATCTGCATGGGAATTTTTTATAATATTTGTATTTTCATTTTTGGTGGTTTTGTTCAAAACCATTTTCTTGTCATCTAGGAGTGAGAAGTTTTTTTAGAATTGTCACGATCCAAAATCCACTAAGGGTTGTGATGGTACCGGACACCACTCTTAGACAAACCAACACTAAGAAGTTAATTAAATTTCCATTTTAGTATTTATTGAAATTATTTCTTTTATACATTAAATAATAAATAATAAATTTTACTGAATGAATAATGATGTGTTTAACAAACTTAATTATTGAATAATCCCATAGTCATCCCAGAACTCGGTGTTACAAGTGCATGAGCAATTTCTAGGAAAAAAATAATATGTAATACAATAACCGTCCGGAATACAAATTGGACAGTAGAGAAAATACAATACAATACTCTGAAGGAGACTCTGCTGGCTCCGGGCCATCTCGAGAAAGTATCAACTATGCCGATGTGCCAAACTAGGCCACTAGACATACATGTGCCTGTGCAACAAAAATACATAGCAAGTGTAGCATGAGTACGAAAATAACGCGTACCCAGTAAGTATCCCGTCTAATGTCGAAGAAGTAGAGACGACAGGTCGACTTCGACACTTACTAGTGGTTCAATAATAATATACCGATAATATAGTAAATCGAGAATATATATAAAAATAGTTGTAACTCAATAGCAGGAAGAAAATAAATAATTCTTTTATTAATAGGGAATTTCCAAAATTCTTTTTTCATCATTTACACATTTATCTCAAGCCAGCGAGGCAATATCTTCATTTGTAAATTTTCAAGTCAAGCAATACAAGCATGCGCAAATCATGCCGAGGTCGTACGGCCCGATCCACCATAATAATAAAATGTGCACTGCCGGAGGGTCGAATGGTGCGAACCATAGATGCATCTATGTGATGACCCAAAAGGTCATCACTTGCTATTAAATTAAATTATGTGTTTCCGAGACCTTCAAAAACCTCATTTAGAGTCACCTCGATTTGCGTGTGCAGTCCGGGCACGTAGCCGGAAAGATTAAATATGAAAATATATGAAAAATGGTAAAATTTGGCTATAAAATGAGTTAATTTGACTACGGTCAACGTTTTGGGTAAACGGAATCGGACCCGTGATTTAACGGTCCCGGAGGGTCCGTAGTAAAATATGGCACTCGTTTGCCCGGAATCGAATTCTGAGGTCCCGAGCCCGAGAAATGAATTTTTAAAGGAAATTATTTTCTAAAATTGTTTAAGGAAATTTGAAATGAAATTTGATTAGAACATGTTAGTATCGGGCCCATATTTTGGTTCCGGCGCCCGATACAGGTCTTATGTATGATTTAAGATGTTTCTGTGAAATTTGGTGAGAAACGAACGCCGTTTGACGTGATTCGGACCTAAATGGCTAAAGTTGATGTTTTATGAAGTTTGAGAAAAATCCTTTGATTTTGAGGTTTAATTCGTTATTATTGAGGTTATTTTGCCGATTTGATCGCACGGATAAGTTCGTATGATGTTGTTGAGTTAGTACGTATGTTTGGTTAGGAGCCTCGAGGGCTCGGGTGTGTTTCGGATGTGATTCGGAAAGTTTTGAACTTAAGGAAAAGTTGCAGATTTTCTGCTACAGGTGCTCAGGCCTGTTGTTCATCGCGATCGCGTAGTCACTCTCGCGATCGCGTAAGGTAAATAGGGACAGGGATGGATTTGTCCATCGCGAACGCGAAGCCACAGTCGCGAACGCGGAGCTTCAAGGGATTTCTCATCGCGAACGCGACTGCTGTGACGCGAACGCGTAGTGTTAATTGGAGGGGGCTGGGATCTTGGTCGTTCTTCTACGCGAACGCGTACGTGTGTCCGCGAACGCGTACGTCTGTCCGCGAACGCGAAGGTCAGGGGGTTCAACCCTTCGCGAACGCGTGGAAGAACTCGTGATCGCGTAAATCCACTTACTGGCAGCCTTCGCGATCGCGACAGTGTTCTCGCGAACGCGATGAACACTGTCGCCCAGCACTTAAAACAGTAGCTAAAACGGGATTTGTTCAAACTTTCATAACTTCTTCATCTCAACTCCAAATTGGGCGATTTTTGAAAGAGGATTTCACCACAAATTCATAGGTATGTAATCTTAGACTCATTTTCTTCAATTTCCATTAACACCCATTAGATTTCTAGGCCTAAAACATGAGATTAAGGGTAGAAAATTAGGGATTTAGGTAGAGTTAGGGCTTTTTGATTAATTGTGATTTAGACCTCATTTTGGGGTCGAATTCTGGAAATAATTATATATTTAGGCTCGTGGGTGAATGGGTGATTTGATTTTGGTCCGAACCTCGTGTTTTGACAAAGCGGGCCCGGGGTCAGTTTTTGGGTTTTTGGGAAGAATGATTAGAAAGCTATAATTAAGCATTGGAATTGGATTGTTTAGCATTTATTGATGTTATTGAATTGATTATGTCTAGACACAATTGATTTGGAGCCGAGTTCGAAAAGAAAGGCGGTGTTTGAGGCTTGAGTTGGCCGTGGAAGTTCGAGGTAAGTGTTTGGTCTAACCTTAGCTTGAGGGATTAGGAGTTGAGTCCTATTTGCTATGTGGTAATTATTGAGTACGACGCATAGGCATGGTGACGAGTATCTATACGTTGGTGTCTAGCATGCTCGTGAGTCTTTATATTGTGATTTTTATGACTTCGTTGTATCTTTCATGCCTTGGTGATGGTTTCTATATGTTGTGTAAAGTTTGTGGAAGGAATTGTGACCTATGAACATTAAGGAGCGTTGGCTCAAGTTGTGTAGCGAATTGTGAAAGTGTAAGTGATAATTGAATCTCTAGAGCATTGGCTCGAGTTATGTAGTGAATTTTGAAGTAAAAGTGAGAAAGAAAAGAAGTTATTATGTTGACACCCTTGCCGGGCTATTGTTGATTTATTGGTTATCTCCCTTGCCAGGATGTTGATATTACTGATGTTGTTCCCTTGCCGAGATTTATTTGTTGAATTGTTGCTCCCTTACCGGGATCTTTATTACAATTTCATTTATTCCCTTGCCCTATTGTTTGTGATTGTTGTTTGGGTGAGGAAGAGAGTTAAAGCACGAAGGGTGATGTCGTGCACTGTTTGTTTTGTGAGAAAAGAGTGCAAAGCACAAATGGTGATGTCGTGCCGCACGATGTACCATTCTGTTCCTATTATATTGATTTCATGGTAAGGAAAGAGTGTAAAGCACGAAGGGTGATGCCTTGCCGCACAATGTACCATTCTGTGCCTATTGTATTGATTCTTATGGTGAGGACAAGAGTAAAAGCACGAAGGGTGATGCCGTGCACTTGTCCTTGATTTCCCTGATTCTTCCTGTTAATTGAGTTATGTTGTCTCTTACGTTTATTTCCTGATTTTCTGTTGTTACTTGAACTTATTTCGAGGTTATAGATTCCTTTACCCTATTTGCCTTGTGATTGTTGTTTGTGTGAGGAAGAGCGTAAAGCACGAAGGGTGATGCCGTGTATTGTTTTGGTGAGAGAGTGTTAAAGCACGAAGGGTGATGCCGTGTATTGTTTTGGTGAGAAAGAGTAAAAGCACGAAGGGTGATGCAGTGCACTTGTCTTTGATTTCCTAATTTTATTTGATAACTGAGTTACGGTTTCTCAACACTTAAATTGCTGGTTTCCTTTTAATACTTGTTGTACCCTGCAACATGATTTCCCTTTCCCATTTTTAATTGAATTGTGGTGATCCTCATATTTATTATTGCTCTTCTGTTACTATTCGATGTCTCCCCGCAACATGTTTCCCCCTCCCATACTTGACCGTATATTACTGTTCTTCTTTTCTGCTGTATATAGTTGACTTGCACAGGCTTATTTGGTAGTTTGGTCCTAGCCTCGTCACTACTTCGCCGAGGTTAAGCTAGGCACTTACCAGCACATGGGGTTGGTTGTGCTGATACTACACTCTGCACTCTTTTGTGCAGACCCCAGTGTTGTAGACTTCGGACCGCAGTGGGATTGCTGATTCTCGTTCATCAGGTGACCCGAGGTAGTCCTGCAGGCGTCCGCAAGCCTTGGCGTCTCCTTCTATCTACTATTCATGTTTCTTTCATGCTTTGCCAGAGACAGTGTTGTATTTATTTCTTTCAGACCTTTGTTTGTAGTATTCTTAGACCGTCTGTGAAACTGTGACACCAGTTCTGGGTAGTTGAGACTCAAACAATTGTATTAGATATTCATGTTCAGATAGCTTATTGTTTCTTTCTTCCGCTTATGTTAATGTCACGACCCCAACCCCGGTCGTGATGGCGCCCAACACAATGCTAGGCAAGCCCGACCATTTCAACACTCTCAATCCTTCATATAGAGTTCATTACCAATTAACAGGGTTTTACTACCAAATTAACATGAATAGAAATCTGTAACAGAAGGTAAAAAGTATTCGGAAAACAAGGTAACATCTCTACATAGCCCACCGATCCGGTGTCACGAGTCAAGAGCCTCTAATACAAGTTTGAGAAACAGCCTAAACAAAAGATAGTCTAAAATACTGAAAATAAGGAGGATAGAGGGAGAAATCGGGTCTGCGGACGCCATGCAGCTACCTCGATGACTCCGGTGAGATCTGGACAGCAGAAATAGCTCAAACTACGCCTCAGGGATACCTGTATCTGCACACACGGTGCATGGAGTAATGTGAGTACTTCGACCCAGTGAGTAATAATAATAAATAATGACTGACGGAAAGAAATCACACAGAAAGCACTAAGCAGTTCTACATCAAAGCAGTAAGAACATTTAAACAGCAACTAAATGAAGAAGTCAGGCAAAATCCTTTAAACCTGTACTCATCTCATATACTTTTCACAATAACTGAAGTCACAATTATACAGCTGCGGCGTGCAGCCCGATCCGTATTTCGCTGTGGCGCACAGCCCAATCCATAATAAATATATTGCTGCGGCGTGCATCCCGATCCAATAATAATAGTCAACTGCGCTCACTGGGGGTGTGCAGACTCCGGAGGGGCTCCTACAGCCCAAGCGCTATACCGCTACGGCGTGCAGCCCGATCCATATAATATACTGCTGCGGCGTGCAGCCCGATTCATACAATATACTGCTGCGGTGTGCAGCCCGATCCATATATATATATATATATATATATGTATATATACACCTTGCTGTGGCGTGCAGCCCGATCCATAACATATAAGTCATCCTCACTATTGGGTTCTCAACCCCTCTTAGTCAATATAAACTTCGCCCCTCGGGCATACTAAGATAAGATAGGGATCCCAGCCCACGTATTGCTCACATTTTGGTTTAGCTATTTCAAAAGCCGGTTCATATTTTATTAAACAGTTAGAAACATGACTGAGGGTATGGTTTTTAACAAGTAAAGTGAGGTCAATCAGTACGAATGCCCCTAAGGGTTCTACATGTCGGCACAAGGCCCCAAACATGGCAACTAGCCCAAATCATGATGATAAATCAGTTTAATCAAATACGTAGTAAAATATCAAACGAGACGGACCAAGTCACAATCCCCAGTAGTAACAACCTCGTGCTCGCCATTAAGCGCGTGTTTCACTTCAATATAGCACTACGTTGTGCGAATCCGGGGTTTCAAACCATCAGGACATCATTTATAACCATTACTCATCCCAAGCCGGGCAAACTCCTAGCTCGCTATGCCCTTGCCTCGCAAATCAACCTCTTCGCGCGTCGAATCTGGACAAAACCACAATGAATACGTTACAATAGGCTAAGGGAATGTAACCCAATCGAAAAGACTCGAAAAACATCAAAATTCACGAAATTGGCAAAACCCGACCCCGGGCCCACTTTTCGAAAAATCAGAAAATTAACATCACCGGATTCCTTATCTCGCCACGATTCTATACATATCAAAATTACCAAAATCAGAGTCCATTTGACCCCTCAAATTCCACTTTGAAATACCAAATTCCCAAGCCCTAGATTTACCCTCTTTTGATGAATTTCCACAAATTTCCGTGTTAATTCTACCATTAAATCACGTATTTAGGCCAAGGAACTCACCTCCAATCACACCTAGTCGAAATCCCCTTCAATTTCCGTCCAAGAGCTCTCAAGGTCGATAAAAAATGGTGGAAATGAACTTAAGCTCGTGGAACAAAATGAGTTTTAAACCCTTCTCTGAACAGTGATTTTCGCATTTGCGGTTCCTTTACCGCATTTGTGGCTACCGCTTCTGCGGTTATACCTCCGCTTCTGCGGATCCTTATTAAGTCCACGACCGCTTCTGCGGTCCTCTATCCGCATTTGCGGACCTCTCTTCTTTGGATAATTGTTCGCTTCTGCGGAAACACCATGGCTTCACCCTTTCACACATGCGACTCTTCCACCGCATCTGCGGTCACGCAGATGCGGCTCCCCTTCCGCATCTGCGCAATCTTCCATCCAGGCCAAATGACCGCACCTGCGAGCCTTCTTCCGCACCTGCGCAACCGCATCTGCGGTTCCTTTTACCGCAGATGCGAAAATACCAGAAACCAGATACACAGCAATCTCATAAGTCCAAATTTCATCCCGATGGCCATCCGAAATCACCCCGAGGCCCCCGGGACCTCAACTAAAAGTGCCAACCCATCCTAAAACATCATTCAAACTTGCTCCAATCATCAAAACACCACAATTAACTCCAAAACTATCAAATTTCATTGGATTCAAGCCTAAGTTCTTCTAAAACTTCCGAATTACGCATTTGATCAAAAAACCGACCAAAACACCTCCATATGATCTGAAATTTTGCGCACACATCCAAAATCACCTAACGAAGCTACAGCAACTCTCGAAATCCCATTCCGACCCTCGGATCAAAATCTCACCTATCAACCGGGATTCGCCAAAATACTAACTTCGCCAATTCAAGCCTAATTCTACACCGGACCTCCAAAATCAATTCCGATCACGCTCCAAAGTCACAAATCATCCCCCGAAGCTAACCAAATCACCAAAAATCACATCCGAGCCCTCTAACTCACAAGTCAACATCCGGTTGACTTTTCCAATACAAACCCTCCTTAAAGAGACTATATGTCTCATTTCCATCCAAAACCAATCCAATTTGACTCATTCACTCAAGACTCTTATAATAAAACATAAGAAAACAGAAAATGGGGGAAACGGGGCGGTAACTCACGTGACGACGGGCCGGGTCATCACATCCTCCCCAACTAAAACAAACGCTCGTCCTCGAGCGGGTCAAGAAGCATACTTGAAGTCTCAAACAGCTGAGGATATCTGCTCCGCATCTCCCGCTCGGTCTCCCAAGTAGCCTCCTCCACGGGCCGACCTCTCCACTGCACCTTCACCGAAGCTATATCCTTTGATCTCAACTTTCGAACCTGACGACCTAAAATAGCCATTGGCTCCACATCGTCCAACTGAACAGTGCTGAAATCCAGTACATGAGACGGGTCCCCAATATACTTCCGGAGCATAGAAACATGAAATACCGGATGCACGCCTGACAAGCTGGGTGGCAAAGCAAGCTTATAAGCCACCTCCCCAATCCTCCTAAGTACCTCAAAAGGTCCAATAAACCGCGGACTCAGCTTCCCTTTCTTCCCAAACCGCATAACACCCTTCATGGGCGAAACCTTCAACAAGACCTTCTCACCCACCATATATGACACATCTCGAACCTTCCGGTCCGCATAACTCTTCTGACGCGACTGTGCTGTACGAAACCTCTCCTGAATCAGCTTCACCTTCTCTAAGGCATCCTGAACCATCTCTGTCCCCAATAACCTAGCCTCGGCGGGCTTGAACCATCCCACCGGAGACCTACACCGCCTCCCATACAACGCCTCATACGGAGCCATCTGAATGCTCGACTGATAACTGTTGTTGTAGGCAAACTCTGCAAGCGGCAAAAACCCATCCCAAGAACCTCCAAAATCAATAACGCAGGCACGCAACATGTCCTCCAATATCTGAATAGTACGCTTCGGACTGTCCGTCCGTCTGGGGATGAAATGCTATGCTCAACTCCACCTGAGTACCCAACTCCCGCTAAAAAGTCTTCCAGAACTGAGAAGTGAACTGAGTACCCCTATCTGAGATAATAGACACTGGAAACCCCATGCAATCGGACAATCTCCCGGATAAACGNTAATATAGGTAATTATACTAATGAAAATTAAAAATTAAATTTGTATTAAAGATAAAACGAACGAAAATTTACATAATAAATAGGCTGACAGTGAAAATATTACTACCACATTTAGATATAATGTGTTCAAACAACTAAGAAAATATTTTTTTATGATTAATATCTGAATTGAGTGCAGTTAGTATAAGTTTGAAAGATAGCATAATTTTTTGAAACTGCGTTCCAATTTACAAAATAGAATGACAAGAATTATTTGAATTTGAGATGAGATTTTTTTTATTTCATAATTATTTTATTTTGGAAATATTACGGAAAGAAATAAAATGACATTAAATATATTACTACAAACATATAATATGTTCAAACAATTAAGAAATTATTTTTTATATTAAAATAAAAATTTAAGAATATAAAATAACTTTCTAATATATATAATTTTATTAATGAAAATTAAAAATTAAATTTATATCTTAAAGCAATAAAACATTTAACTGCAACTTAATCAAAAATAATTATAAGAGAACTCAATACATTTGGAACATAATCATCAAAAAACTTATGTATTAATATTTTAGCCTACATCAATTTTACAATTTAAAATAAAATATGATATTATTTTTGTTATAGGTAAAATATTAATGTAAAAACTAATTAAAATTTGTAGTAGGAAAGAGAATGTATAAAAATAGAGATAGTGTGAGGATACTTATACATTAAATCAATTTAAAAATAAATAAATTAAAAAATTAAATTATATTTAATAATATTACTATACATTTAATTGATTAAGAAATTGAGGATACAAGCATAAAAATATACCAAATTTCAAGAATAAAATATTTCTATTTATTAAAGACTTTTAAAAGAATGATAAGCAAGACATTAATTTAATTATTAAGCTAATAAAATATTATATAATAGTACAATAATATTAAATAATAAATAATACAATAACTATAAGAAAAAAACAAAAAGGAAAAAGAATTTGTGTGCAAATAATGTGATGAATAAGACATATTTAACTTTTAGATAAAAACAAAGTGATAGTAAGAAGTTAGTTAAAATAATATGACCTATTGTGCTCAAACAACAAAAGTTAAAAAGCAATAGGAAGTAAATCGCTCCTCGAGAGGCGCACGTTACGCAAGGAATAGCTAACGTACGCCTACTCCGATGACCCACCGGAAACGACGCAATGACATAACCCTGGATGCAGACCCGAAGGTGAGCTCATAAAATAGAATGGTTACGCCGGAATCTGGAGTTCCCCAAACCCTAGAACCGCCTCAATTGGTTCACTGGATGCAAGGAATGGGGAGTGCTCCCACAATTTTGCAAGCTCCGACGAAAGAGGAACCAGTGAAGGTGAAAGAAGCTAAAAAACCAGAAGAGGCAGATGCGAACTTGGCAGCACGAAAACTTACCTTCTCAGTCGAGTCGCATGAGACAAAGATTACCCTAGCAGATGTGGTACGAGGAAATCGATCCATACATCAGGGTTCGAAACTTGAGTACTACGCGCCGGTTATGAAAGAAGGGATAAAAGTGGTCCGACTCAATCAAATTGAAGTAGAAGAGGAAATCAGAAAGTGGAAATCAAGCTTGATTGGGTATGTATTAGGTGGGTCGCCGACATTTAAGGATATGCTGAAATTCGTCTATGGAGTTTGGCAATTTGTGGACACACCACAGGTATACCTTCATGATGATGGATATTTTATATTCCGCTTCCTGAATGATGAAGATAAGAGGAAGGTGTTAGAGTTTGGGCCTTATACTTTCAACAATCGACCTATGATCTTAAAACAATGGGAGGCAGAGTTTGATATTACAAAAGAAACTAATCGAATTGTTCCTACTTGGGTAACTCTACCTGGGCTGCCAATTCAATACTGGGCAATTGAAAATTTGGGCAGAATTGCGAGTTATCTAGGAAGACCAATATGCACTGATAAACTGACTGCACAAGGAGACAGAATCACATATGCTAGAATACTGGTGGACATAGACATCTCTCAGCCTCTCCCAGAGCATATACTGATTGAGGATGAGAAAGGGGGACTCAAAGAGCAGCAGCTGGAATATGAGTGGAAGCCTTCCTATTGTCAGGATTGTCTACAAATAGGACATACAACTAGAAAATGCAACAAGGAACAAGAGAATGAAGCTCTACATGAGAAGGGTGAAGAGCAGAACCGGAGAAGAAGAAGACAAGGGCAGAAAAAAACAGCAAACAACCCAATGGAAAGTGAAAGACAATAAGACTCAACCACCAAATCAGGAACAACAAAAGGAAGAAATCCCTAAGCAGACTGAGGAAAAAATGAACAATGATGAATAGGGCAGAATAGTGAAGGGAAAAATTAGAATGGTGAATCAAGAAGATGAATGGAAGGAAGATGCCATGACTGATGAAGAAGTAGAAAGGCTGCTAAGCAAAAACGGATTCAGCTCATTGAGAATTCAACCAAAAGAGAATTCCAAAAGTTTGGAAAGGGACACTAGCACCTCTGATAAGTTACCCCCATGATAGTCTGTTCATGGAACATCAGAGGGCTAAGTAAGCCCTTTAAGCAGAAGGAACTCAAGGCCTTCCTGCTTAAGAATAAAGTGTCCATAATAGGATGCCTTGAGACAAAAGTGAAAGAGAATAAAGTAGCTAAAGTGAAAAGGAAATTTGAAGAAGAATGGACAATCTATGCCAATTATACTGTAGCTCCTAAAGGGATGATTTGGATGCTGTGGAAAGATCATATAGTAGAAGTCCATGTGGTTATGGCAAGTCATCAGATGGTCCATTGTATTGTGAAAGAAAGATGTTCTGATTTCTCATGTGAATTGACCTTTGTCTATGGCTACAATACAAATGCAGAGAGGAAAGAAATGTGGAATGGTTAGTGATGGGAGATTTTAACACAATTCTATCAATCACTGATAGAATAAATGGAAATCTTGTAAATCAAACAGAAGTGTAGGACTTTCGAAATTGCATAACTGATTTGGGCTTAGGACAGCTGAACAGGAAGGGTTGGCAATGGTCTTGGTGCATAGAATCTATAGTAACATTGATTGGGTATTTGGGAATCCTCAATGGTTCATGCTCCATAGTGAGATTGAAGCTTACTATGATTGCCCTGGAGTTTCAGACCACACACCAATTATTATTAGCACAGACAAAACCAAGCAAAGGATGCCCAAACCATTTAGATTATTCAATGCTATCCTAAACCAGAAAGAATTTACAGAAGTAGTACAACAGGTATGGGAACAGAAGATAGAGGGGTATGCTATGTACTCAGTGTAGAGAAAATTGAAGATGATTGAGCAGAGTGCAAAACACATGAACAGAGAGTTATCATCCTTGGATAGGAAGCTGAACCTTATGAGAGCTGAACTAGAAGAGGTACAGCTGCAGATGAGAACTGACTTATTCAAGGGTCAGTTAATCACCAAGGAAAAAGAATTGCCACAACAGATAGAAAAATGGGAAGGTATATTCAGGAGCAGGTCTTAAGGTAAAAGTCTAGGGCCACTTGGATCCAAGCTGGGGATTCAAATTCAAAGTTCTTTCATGCCCAAATAAAAGCTATGAAAGCTAGAAACAGAATAGGGTCTATATGCAATGATCAAGGTATCAGGTTGACTGAACCAAAGCTGGTGGAAAAAGAGTTTGTTCAATTTTTTCAGAAGCTAGTGGGTACCTGTGCAGATGAACTACCTTGTCTTGATATCAACATTGCTAAGCTTGGTCCTTTCTTAACTAAAGAACAAAAAATGGTGATGTTGAAACAGATTACAAGGGAAGACATTGCTCAGGTAGTTAAAGAACTACCAAATGATAAAGCCCCGGGCATTGATGGATACACAACTGAATTCTTTAAGCACTATTGGGAGGAAATTGGTACAGAAATTACAGAGGCAGTATTGGAATTCTTTGCAAGTGGGAAACTATTAAGGAGTATCAACTGCACAACAGTTACCTTGGTGCCTAAAGTAGCAAGTCCTACCTATGTAAAAGAGTACAGACCAATTGCATGCTGCACTACCTTGTACAAGGTGATAGCTAAAATCCTCACAGAGAAGCTGAAAACAGTGGTAGATTATGTGGTAGGACCTGCACAGTCTGCATTTATTGAAAGGAGGAACATATTGGATAATGTAATACTGGCACATGAATTAGTCAGAGGTTACACACAAAAAGGTGTATCCCCCAGATGCTTAATCAAGATAGACATAAGGAAGGCATTTGACTCAGTAGAATGGCCATTCCTAAGAATGATTCTGTTAGAATATGGTCTGCCAGTGAAGATAGTAGAACTGATAATGGAATGTGTTACAACTGTGAGTTATTCATTGCTTCTCAATGGGGGTTTGACAGCCAAGTTCCAGGCAAGAAAGGGATTGAGACAGGGGGATCCTATGTCCCCCTACTTGTTTGTTTTAGTTATGGAATACCTAAATAGAAGCTTGAAGACTCTTGATCAGATTCCAGACTTTAACTACCATCCAAGATGTGCCAAACTCAAAATAACACATATTTGTTTTGCAGATGATTTGATTATGTGTTGCGGAGCTGATAGAGTATCAATACAGTTAATGCTAAAGGCATTCCATCACTTCTCTAAAGTATCTGGGCTGCAGGCAAATATGGAGAAAAGTTCCTTTTATGTGGCAGGAGTAACTGAGGAGTTCAAGAACCCGATACTCTCTGAAATGCATTTTATATTAGAAGAATTCCCATTCAAGTACTTGGGAGTGCCACTGTCAACAAAGAAGTTAACAATAGCTCAATGTATGCCATTGGTAGAAAAAATCATAGCAAGAATCAAGTGTTGGACCACCAAATTTCTATCATATAGTGGCAGACTGCAATTGATCAAAAGTGTACTATTCGAAATGCAAACATATTGGGCACATGTATTCCTAATTCCAAAGAAGATAATTCACATGGTTACTACTGCTTGTAGGACATTCCTCTGGACAGGAAGCACTGAGATTTCAAAAAGATCCCTGGTGGCATGGGAGAAACTTTGTATGCCAGATTCAGCTGGAGGGTTAGGGATACTGGACTTTTATTCTTGGAATAAGGCTGCATTGTGCAAGATACTATGGGCCATCAGTACAAAAAAGGACATACTTTGGGTGAAATGGATCCATAATTTTTATATTAAGAATAGGAATGTCAGCACAATGGCAACACCAAAGCAAGCATGCTGGATTATCAGGAAAGTGTTTGATACAAGAGAATGTTTCGAGGCTATAAGTACAACAGGAGACATCAATTAATTCTGCAAACAAGGGAAGTTTAGCATCAAGACAATGTATACAACATCAGGACCTCAATATCAGAAAGTCACTTGGAAGAATCTTATGTTGGGAGACACCACCATACCAAGGCATCGATTCATTCTATGGCTAGCTCTCAACCACAGGTTGACAACAGTGGATGATTGGCAAAATGGAAGATTGATGTTCCAAAGGAATGTGTGTTATTTATTAGCCAGAAGAAGAGACGTTGGATCACCTTTTCTTTGAATGTGCTTATGCTAAATCCATATGGACAGCATTGCTAGGCTGGTTGAAAGAAAAACATAGCGTTGGAAGTTGGGAAGTGGAATTGAAATGGCTGACCAAGAGGATAAAAAGCAGCAGACCACGAGCTCAAATCATCACATTTCTTTTTGCAGCAACAGTATACTACACATGGATGGAGAGGAACAACAGAAGATTTCAGAATCAGTTTGTTACATATGCAGATAGAGTTCGAGAAATAGCCTTGCAGCTGCATATCAAAGGCCAGAACAGGAGCAAATGGAAGGCAGTACTAGAACAGTTGAATAGATATCCTAGCGGGAACAATGTATAAATCAGGGAGAGAATAGGAAAGTACGTAGCTATAGTTATGAGAATAGAAAATCTGTGAAGGATCTAGCTCTAGAGTCCCATGGGCTAGCGGATGTAAATATTTCCATTGGTTAAATACAAGTTTAATTTGACCCAAAAAAAAAAAATACAAAGTACTCCAAGGTACACTTCTCAAGAAGTTATCTATTTGTCCTTTTGTAGTATTACTGACCTCTCCTTTACCAATGCAAATCTTCAATTATNAAAAAAAAAAAAAAAGACATATCACAACATGATATGTTTAGTATTCTTTAATATTGACAACGAAATGAAATGCAAGACTAAAATCAAGGGGTTAGGTTGCTACAAACATATATATATATATATATATATATATATATATATATATATATATATATATATATATATATATATATATATATATAGGTTATGCACTACGAGATTTTAGTTTCATATCCTACTTAATATCTAATGTTATATAATTTTTATCTAAGAGGTTTATATTTTAAGATTATTTGCACATGATTCAAACAACCTACATCATAATTTAACATGATTTGTGTCCGCGCATCGCACGAGTACTAATACTAATTAATTTAACAACAATCTCATTTTAAAACATGTTTAAAAGCGTAACCAAATTGTCGACAAATAAAAAATATAAATGACTCCTTAATAAACCTGAATACAAAATGAAAAACTCAATATGAAATCAAAACGGTGATACTTTCTATTTTTGGAAAATACGGGTAAAACATTATCTTAAACTCGTGAAGTTACAGTGACGTAGCAATGAAATACAAATAAAATAAGGGACAATAGCACTTTTAGTTCCTCACTTATTGATAATTTCTAACTTTGTCCTTGCAATATATGATTAAAAATATTTATTCGTTAATTCATTAAAACATGTGTCTTTGATCCCTCTATGTAGGAAGTGTTTTACACTTAGACTAATTTTTTTTGGAATTTTTACCTCCTATAGCAAAGGTTGATATCTTGTTTATTTTAAATAAATACTATTTTAAAAAATTATATTCCATAGCTACCTTTTGATTTTTAAAGCCAAATATTTATTTATGGTCACCTCCCCCTTAAGCCATAAAATACGCTGCCTTCTCTCCCGTAAGATACGCTGCTCTCTCTTTCTCAACCCTCTCTCTCTCAACGCCAGTTTTCTCCATGAATACAAACTCATGGATTCTCTCTCATCAGTTCCTCCGTCGATCGTTCTTTTGAGTAGTCAACAGGAATTTTTTTGCATCTACTTTCTTCAAGGATTTTGGAGAATCAATGATAAAGATGGGCAAAATTGGAGTCCTTACTGGAAAAGTCAAGGAAAGAACCTTTGAGGAGCACGTATTCTGTCACCATTTGTATCAATCAAGCAGAAAGCTTTTCTTGAAATGGGGAAAATATGAATTGAAGTCTGCCTGATTTCCGCCACTCTACGACCTTTCTTTGTCTCCCACCAACAACCCGATTCGTGCCTTCAAGGAACATACAGGTGAGGTGCGACATTAGGGTTGTTCTTGAACAAGACGACGGAGTTTGGGGTTGAGCAACTTGAAGATTCTATTACCTTTTTTTAAATGTATTTCAATGTATTGTATTTTCATGTATTTCATTGTATTTTTTTTTCCATTGTATTTCAGTGTATCTCGATGTATTACACGTATTTCATTGTATTCGATGTCTTGCTATATTCCATGAATGTATTCATATGTTTTTTTAATTAATATAATTATGTATTCAGATGTATATATGTATTCAAATGTATCTGCAATATGTATTCATATGTTTTTGCACTATAGATGACCTGCTATACTTCATGTATTCAATGTATTTTTATGTATTTAACTATATTCATTGTAATTGTATGATTTCTCTGAAGATTGCTATGTTTTTGGGGTGTTTTTCGGTTGAGAATTTTTTTTATAACTAGAAATATAATTTTTTTGTGTTATAATTGAGTTTGTTAAGTTATATTAGGAGTATATTATGTTAATTGATTCACTTTCCGTTTAAAAACAGCTGAATAGACCATGAATTGCGCCGTGAATACAATCGAATATAATAATCTGTCTAGCTGTAATTCCCTGTTTCACGCCGTGAATACATTCGAATACAATAATCTGTCTAGCTGTAATCCCCTTTTCACGCTCGAAAAATGCTATTGTATTCATGAATACAGAAGCTTAAATACATCGAATACACTCTAAAAAACCTGTAAAATATCTATAGGAAGTAATATAGTAAATGGTAGCTGCAACTAGCTAATAACCACTGAAACATAGTGATTTCTGAAAGTTTCTCTTTTTTTTTTAATCAAATATAGAGTGACAAGACAAAATTAACATCACACATAGACAGTCAAATGATGTAATGGGATAGAAAATTTATATTTTTGAAGATTCACAAGCCGCTGAATCAGAAGCGCACATTTCATATAGTTGAAGGGTAAATTTGTCTAGCCAGATAACACAAGAACCAAATTTAAATTTTGTCAGATATTTGGTAGGGTCGGCTCAAGCACGTGTAGGGTTTAAAGCCAAAGTTTATTGTGAAGTCTAAATTTTCTTACAAAATATTATAATATAATTTTATTTGAAATATATTCTTCTAGCTTTTTGTGATGCAAAATTATTAATAATTTTTTATAATCGATTTTTCTAACAATTCCTTCTTGATTGATAATATAGTCAACCCATTTAATCTTTTGAGACATTATTAATCTTAGCTAATTGAAAAACTTATTTTTGCTGAGGCAACAATTACAAGAACTATTAATATTATGCAATATAAGCATTTTGAAGAGAATCAAGTATTGTTATTTGATTGAGTATATCAGTTAGACTACTATCTTCTACTTGTACTAGTTTCCTTATCAAATCAATTTCAATTCACACGTAACAAAAACTTTTCATACTAGCCATTTTTAATTAAGTCAAACGATTACCTTAGTTACAACAACAATAATAATAACTACCCACTGAAATCTCACTAGTAAGGTCTGGGGAGGATAATGTGTACGCAGACCTTACCCCTACCCCGTGGGGATAGAGAGGGTGTTTCCGAAAGACCTTCGGCTTAAGAAACGAAAAGAGGTAATATATCAGTCTCATCAATAGAGACCATAGAACAAAGAGCAGCATCACCAAAATCAGAAAATATAGGAAAAGCAAAACAATAACCAGTAGATAAAGTCCAGCACTAAGAGAAATGAAGGAGTAGTGTGAACTCAACATTAATCACAAACAGTATAAGACCAAGTCCTAGCAAATTAGGCTCACTCTGGAGCGCCGTAGAGATATTACCAACTACCTCATAACCTATAACCTTAATGCTCGATCTCCACAATTTCCTGTCTAGGGCCATGTTCTCGGTAATCTGAAGCCACACCATGTCCTACCTGATCATCTCTCCCCAATACTTCTTAGGTCACCTTCTACCTCTCCTCGTGCCCACTAAACACCTCCTCACCGGCGCATCTGGGCTTCTCTTCTGAACATGCCTGAACCATCTGAACCTTGCTTCCTGCAGCTTGTCATCCATGGGGGCCACGCCCACCTTCTCCCGAATATCTTCATTCATAATCTTATCCATCTAAATACATTTCTTTTATGGTACATGAAAAAGTGCACTTTTGTACTAAAAGTATTACCTAAATATTACTTTTAATACCCATAAACCTATTATTTCTAGAGATAGGGACTCCCAAATTTGGGGCCTAAGGCACAAGCCTTATTAGTAAGTTAGCATTAACATTAGAGCCAACCCTGATATTTGAGAAATTTAAAATGCAAAATTTCATAAAAATTTGACAAACCAGAAAAAAAGAAAAGGAAATAACAATTAAGATAAAAAAAAATACAAATCACACGGTGTATTTCCATATTAATGACGCCTTAAAGGAAAAGGAGACAATAAATATATGAATTTGGAAACATGAGGAAGAAAAGGAGTTGGGTCAACAGGAGAGATATTACTATTTAGTTAGCTTCACCGTCTCTGAAACTCTCCAGCTACTTTCTCACTCCTTTGTTGTTATCTTCGAACCTAAATTGACTAAGCATTTTCCCTTAAAAATAATGCTCATACATTCCATTTTATGCGGTGGGATTCGAAATGATAATTATGCTTAACCTACTCATCAATTACTACTTACAACAAAACAATTGACAGAAATTGTGGATCTTACATAAATCTGTCACATGCTTTTAAAACTGGACCTTGAAAAAGCCTTTGATAAATTGGAATGGTCATTCATACATCATTCTCTTTGTGCCCTAAATTTCCCCCAACCATTCATCCAATTGATTATGTCTTGCATAACGACTACTAGTATTTCAATTTTGATTAATGGAAATCCCACTGAATATTTCCACTCCTCTAGGGGGATAAGACAGGGTGACCCTCTATCACCTTATTTGTTTATTATCTGTCTAGAAATGCTTTCTCGAAGAATAAATGCATCAGTGGATTATTGTAAATGGTCACCAATCTCCATTAATTGTAAGGAACCTCAATTATCAAATCTTTTTTTGCTGATGATATTATTCTAACTTCAAAGATCACTACTATTTCTTGTCAAACTATAGCTGGTACCCTGGCTGACTTCACTAGTGCTTCAGGACAAACAATTAACTTTGATAAGTCCAAAAGTTTTCTTCTCCAACAACTGCTCTACCCACAGTAAAAATACTATCCTTCATACTTTCCACATGAAGGAGGGTAATCAGTTTGGTAAATATTTAGGGTTTCCCATCTTTACTAAGAAACCTACTAAAAATGATTATCAATTCTTAATCGATAATTTTGGTAATAAGTTAGCGGGATGGAAAACTAATTTCTTAACAAAAGCAGGACGAACTACTTTAATCCGTTCTACTTTAAATTCTCTTCCCAACCATGTTATGCAATATATTACCTTACCATCTTACATAATTACTTCTCTCAATAGGCACCAACGAAATTTTCTCTGGGGGACCACTAATACTAAAAAGAAATTACATCTTATCAATTGGAAAACTATCACACAACCTTTGACTGAGGGGGGGCTAGGTATACAAAATTTGTCCCTAAAAAATAAGGCTCTACACGCTAGTCTAGCATGGAGACTCTTTCACAACCCTATTCAGTTATGGGCACAAGTACTGCTGAGGGCCTATGTAAAACCATTCCATCTACAACGGCATAATAGTTCCTCCATTTGGAAGAATATTATGCAAGGATGGGCTTCATGTAAGATGGGTTTCAAATGGAATCTAGCCTCAGGCAAATTTGTTAAATTCTTGACTGATCCCAGGATTGATCATAATAATAGCCTTCGTACTTGTATTGCTGGACCTCTTCCACAGTTAGAGGAAGGTAAAACTGTGTCAAAATATTATTATAACCATCATTGGCATCTAGATCAACTTCCTTTTATATTACCTAATAATATACAGGGTCTAATCCATAATATTTATATGGCAATTCAACCATCTACTTTTGACCATCTCTACTGGAACCTCACATCCACAGGTTTGTTTTCTGTTAAATCCATGTATACTTCTTTGTCACTCAATTCGAATGTCTCAACAGATCATACAGACAGTTACAAATGGATTTGGCAGTTAAATGTTCCACCAAAAATATCCCATTTTATTTGGTTAGTCTTTCATGATAGGCTACCAACTGCGTCTTATCTTTATAGGTTAGGTATTATTGATTCTGCTACTTGTTCTCAATGCACATTAGGTCCTGAAACTGTGCAACATATTTTCCTTCAATGCCCCCTAGCAAAATGCATTTGGACTAAACTTTAGACTACTATTGATGTACACTCCTTGCAATCCTTTAATAATAATCTTAAGCTATTTAAAGTTTTCATTCATCAAAAACTACCTCATAGCTATCAACAAATCCCTAGTACCACCTTAATTCCTTTTATTCTGTGGGAGCTATGGCTACTTCGTAATAAACAGACATTTGAAAAGAGAAAGTTAGGCTTAGAGCTAAGTATCATTTACAAAAAAGCTGCTGAATTTTACTACCTTACAAACCCCAGATGCCTGGCTAAGCCTTCCTTAACACTGTATATTAAATCGCATCCTCCAAATGCCCAAACTTACAAACTTAACATAGATGGCTCCTGTTCCATTAACAACTTTAAGTGTGGTATAAGAGGTGTTATTCCCAACTTCAAAGGCCAGTGGATCCTGGGTTTTGCAGGGGCAACAATACGTGGATCAGCAATCCAAACTGAACTGTTAGCTTTGCTCAAAGGATTGCTTATTGCCCTACAACTGAATTTACGACCAATTGTCATTGAAACAGATGCACAGGCTGTGTTGAATTTGTTATCATCCCCTGAACCACAATATACTAATATCTTAAATAATTGCAGGTGGCTCCTCCTACAACTGGATAGACCAACCATCTCAAGTGTGTATCGAGAGCAGAACTGTGTTGCGGACAATCTAGCAAAGTATGGAGCTCAGCAAGAACAAGGTTTCTGTATAATGTATAAACAACCACCACCTTTTGTGACATCTTCCTACCATCATGATCCGCAAGGATTACTCCGTACAAGGCTGGTTAAATCGGCAGTCAGTGAAGTTAGTAATAGTAGTATTAGGTTATCTTCTGTAAATAGTAATGCTATGGACGTGTTAAGTACTAATAGGTTTTCTGCTAGGGAAACCTCTACAATAGGGTGTATTTCGACATATGTAAATCTGATGCCTCTTGTGCATCACCTTAACTGCTCTATAAGAGCTTGATCTCTCTCTCTCTCTCTCTCTCTCTCTCTCTCTCTCTCTCTATATATATATATATATATATATATATATATATATATATATATCTTTTACACCAAAAAAAAAGGTTCGAAAAAAAGGAAGTGGTAGGTAATGTTACTATTTATAGAGGAAGACAATGGATCATTTTTCACCGAGAAATTTGGTGGGTATGATAAAAATTGCAAATGGTCCTTAATTTTTGGGGTAGAACTATTTTGATCTTTAATATATCCCTTGAACACACATAATTTTTATTGTTTGCAAAAAAGTGAACAATTTAATCCACGATCATAAAACTAACTAATATTTTAGAATTTGATGTTATATCTAATGAAGTCCTCTTTTGCACTTCAATAAAAGAAAGCTACTCCCTCCGATCCACTTTAATTGATTTTTTAGTTTTTTTTGGTGATCCACAATATTTAATTTTTTTGGATATCAAGAAGGAATTAATTTCTTTTTTCCAAAGTTGCCCTTGGAGTAAGAAGCATATTGGTATTTGTTATATTTCTAATGAACAAATTAAGGTTAATATGGTCAATTTTATTATTAATTAATGCTAAAATATTGATTCCTTTATATATGCGTAAATAGTTAAAAAGTCCATTAAAATGGACCGGAAAGTGTAATAAACAAATGTGTTTACCCTAAAATTCGAGTAACAATTAAACTTATATTGTGTTTTTAAGGATATGTGATTTTATCCAATACCGATTGATAAACAAGGAATTAAATAGATAAACTAGAGAATAAAATAAATCAAACCAGTACGCAAGCTAAATCTCGACCTCGATTAGTGGTAGCCTTGAGGTGTGATAATAGCAAATGATAAAGCAACTCTGATGAACAGTAAGCGAAATAGCAAGAAAGTAATAAGTGTATATATTCTTTGTTTACCCTAAAATTCGAGTAACAATTAAACTTATATTGTGGTTTTTAAAAAATGGGATTTTATCCAATACCAATTGATAAACTAGGAATTAAATAGATAAATTAGAGAATAAAATAAATCAAACCAGTATGCAAGCTAAATCTCGACCTCGAATTGTGGTAGCCTCGAGGTGTGATAATAGCAAATGATAAAGCAACTCTCGTGAACAGTAAGCGAAATAGCAAGAAAGTAATAAGTGTATATATTCTTCTTAGTGAATAATGATCATTCCAAATGAACGGGATCCCTCTTTATATAATAGGGGAGTCCTAAATAAGGTACACTTCTAATTATAGTAGAAAATCATATTTGACAACTGATTAACCGTCGAGGTCCAATCCATCCCGAAATTCACGCCATGATCTTCGGTTCGTTGCGGGTATCTCGCTCTTTCCGTTACTGAACTATACCAACATCATCTCGAAATATGCCTTCTTCTGACCTCAGTAAATATTTACCTCGATCTTGGAGAGAAACTTCGACCCAGAACTCGACGTCTTGGCCTTCCGACGTGGTATCACTTTTTCCATCAAGGGGCGAAATCGGGTAGTACCAATTTCCACCGTATATAGATAGTCCCCTCGTTTCTTAGAGTAAAATGATAAGAAACGACTTGAGCCTTGATTTTCTGGAGACCCCGAGAATGATGTCATCCCCCTGACATAAGCGATCGAAATGACCGAAACGCCCCGTCGTTACAGTTCCCCAAACCATTAACGCTTGCCAGTGACGGTCGACCACTAGCACCACCGAACCATCGCCGTGAGCCTATAAATTCAAGCTCTCCGGTTCAAATCAAATATTACTTTCACCTCCACCAATTTTTCTAAGTTCCTTACTCTCTCCATCTCTTCTCTTTCACCACCCATTGAATCAACTTAGTTAGCACTAAAAATACCAACTTTCATCTCTTTCCACTCCGCTTTGCCTGAAACAATGGCGAAAACTTCCAAGACCGCCCCACAAAAGGAGAAGGCTTCTTCCTCTTCTTGCCGGCTGGCCGGTGATAAAATGCTAGTGGGACCGCTCCCTCATGAGTATGTTCCCAGACCTTGTGCCTTAAAATCTGACTTCAAAGTCGAGAATCCTCCATCAATCCCTGGCCGATGTGAGCACGTGCCGAGATACATTTGCTCGATAACGACGATAACACCTCGAGGCTGTGAAGAAAGATTGTGGATGGGGGGCCGAGGTCATAGTACAGATCCCCGCTCCCAAAGAGAGTATTATCACTCACGTGGAGGGGTTCCTAAGTGTCTACAATTACCCCTTCACACTAGGTCCTATCGACCCTGCCATTATTGATTTTTGCAAGAGGTACCAGGTCACCCTCGGCTAGGTTCACCCCTCATTTTGGCGCATAGTGATCATGCTTCGCTTCTTTTCCAGCAAGGCCAAGGGGCTGGAGTTCACCCTCAACCACCTAATACAGTTATATCGACCTTGGTTTTTTCGAGGGTTGATCAAGCTCCAACACCGAGCGACGAAGGCCTTTTTTGCGAGCAACAATGAAGATAAGGATCGGGGTTGGATGAGCCGATTCGTGGGGTAAGGACCTGCGACCTCATCCCAGAGGAGAAATTGCCATTCCCAGAGAAGTGGAACCCCGATAGTAAGTGACGTTTTTACCCGTTAGTCGCCATACTCCATTTTTTGCCTTATGTAATGCCTTCATCTATTTTGCAACGATTGCTTGGATGCCTCACGCAGTCCACGACCTCGAAGATTGGGTTCGGAAGTTGTCCTCGACTTCCTCCCGTGCCGAGCGCTGCTGGTGTGACTTGGCAAGGGGCATATGGGAAGCAAAACATCATGGTAAGTTTATCCTATAAGCTTTTGATGCCCTTTTTTTTGTAACGTTTCTCTTTATTTATACTTGACTCTCTTTTATGCAAGCATTAGAGATGTCACTGAAATGAGGCCCACACCGCCTGGGGAAGAAGTCGATTCCCCGGTTCTGAAGTCGGGGAAAGCTAACAAGAGGATAACGGTCTCGGAGTCCGAGGACCTCCAACCTACAAGGGCTCCAGTTTGAAGACACATGAGAAATCTCATCCTTGTGACTATAGAGTCGGCCTGCCAGCTGGGAGAAAAAGAAGATGAAGAAGAGGGTGACGACTCGGCGCTGGTGGTTCGAATAAAGAAGCCGACCGAGGTTGCCAAGCTTTCCAAGTCGGAGGCGATTATCGAGACCTTGCCTCGTGATGAGGAGGCTTCAAAAAAAGATTCAGGCAAAGCCCCCAAAGCGCCCGAGGTTGAGATTATTGCTCGTCCATCGACAAGCATGCCGGAGGAGGCCGGCTCTGAGACCCCCAAGGCTGAATAGAGCGCTCCGAGTGATTCGCTCGGGGCTATGACAATAGGTCACTCCCCTTCTCTACCGACCTTTTCTGAGGAAGCTATAAGGGATGCTCGGGCTCTACAGATCCCTAACATAGGCAGAATCCCCAGTGAAGAGGATCCCTTCCGGGATTGTTTTACCGGGGTTGATGATGCCGCTGATCTCAATGATGCATCTACCCTTTTTGTAGAGGCCCAACCCCTTTTATCTCGAGCAAGCACTAATCCCCGCTGTTGCAATTTTCTTTTCCTCCTTCTCCCTTTAACTCAACTTATATCTTTCCTTCTACTTGGCTTTACCAAGTTTCGGGCCGACCTGGGCCAACGTGAGGCCGAGATCCAGAAGACCTCGGAGGAGAGGAATGCTTTGAATCTCCTTTGCGGTCAAAAGGATGAGGAACTCAGGGACCTTCGAACAGACATGACCTAGGCTCGTAAGGAAGAGGCCGAGTTAGGCGAGCAGGTAACTATCTTTTTGAAAGAGTATGGTCTCGACCCAACTGTGGAGGCTAATACTTCAATATCTCAATTGCAACAAAAGCTGGAAAAGATCGAGCTGCTCCAAGGGGAAGTCGATCAAATCAAAGCCGACTGTGATTGGTGGAAGGAGAACATGGACCGCCTTGTTACGGAGAAATAGGCTACCTCGGAAAAACTGTCATCTGCCGAGGTCCAACTTCGAAGCATTAAAGAGAAAAGCTCAGCCCAGGCCAAAAAGATCGAAGAGCTTGAAGCCGAGCTTGCTGAGGACAAGGCGGAGGTCGAGAAGACGAAGATCACGGCTGACAAGTCCATAGCCGTGTACCTGGCCGATTCTGAGGCTGTTCAAATGCATCTAAGGGAGGCTTCTGATCGAGAGCAACGGAGCAATGACTTGGCGAAGTGCCAATCTCGGAGGGAGACTCTCGAGGAAATCCACGCCCGAGGTTTTGACCTCTCCAAAGAAATAGATCAAGCTAAGGCGCTTGAAGCTGAGTCCAGGTTTCTTGTCTCCTCCGGTGATGACGATGATGATGAAGGCAGCCAAGGCGGGTCGGATAACGACGATAGGCCCGAAGGAGAAGCTGCCCCTAAGGGAGAAACCAACCCCGGGCATAGTTAGTTTTTTTTCTTTTTTGTGAGACCCCCATCGGTCCTTTGTACATATTTTTGTCTCTATATATGATGATGAATGCCTTCTCGACTTTTATCTTTTTGTGCCTTGTAAAACTTTAGCACAGTCTCGTGCTTTGAACGGTGCATTCGAGATTTTGGTTTTGGGTGGCTTCTTCGAAGTCACCACGGTCGAGTTCGAATAAGGCTCGAACTTGAGGCATAGACCCTTTAGGGTTTGTGTTGGATAATGATGAGTCCCCGAGCCATAGTCAAGTCATTTTTATTTGGGATCGAAATAGTCGAACCCTTGGGTTCGGGTGGAGTGAGAATATGATCTCGAACTCTAAGTGTATTGTCCCTTAGGCTCTTTAGATCGGGCCAATATGGCCTCTAAAAGATGTCTATTATTCCCCTCTTTCGGCTTAAAATACTTAGCAAAAATTTCTTTATGCCTTAGCATGTATTTTTTACCCATTGAGTTTTTTTAGGGTTCGATGTCGATTGAATCCCCTCTGCTTTTTGTGCCTTAGCACGTTTGTGTTAAGATAATTTAATACCTCTTAAAGTTTTTCGAGGGCTGATTTTATCGAAGCCCTTTTGATTATTTGCCGAGGGTAGCCTTTTTTAACCGGTTTTTCAAAGAATTTGAAGGCCTATTGTGATTGCTGGATTCAGACGTCTCTGAGCTGCATTAATTTGGTCGTACCTCTTGGGTATGCCTCTTGGGCTTATTTCCCAATAACACTTGGAACTTGTTCGAAGTGTTAGTCCCTAAGAATTACAACCTTGGCCTACAGATCGAGGGGTGCCTCTTTGAGGTCTTATGAATTCGAGTTTAGATAACTCGAATATGTCGATTGTCGATGACAGTCCCCGAGTGTTTGAGGTATATTTGCGCTTGGACCTTGAGCCATTTCTCACAAAATCATAAGTATGGAGCTCGTATAGTAGAAAGTTTTCTTTGAGACAGAAGATGTTTGATATAGAAAGAATGCTTCTTGAAATAATTTATACATGCGTACATGTTTTGCCATCGGGGCTCGACTAATCTATACGGACATGGTTCATTCGACCGTTTGGCCCATTACAAAGTTTCCCTATCGAGACCCTTTTTGACATGAAGTATTTTCCTCGAAAATGTAAAATCCGAGGGTGATGCCCCCAGTATTCGAGGTTGATTGCAAAGAAGCCTTAGATACTGTTGAATTTTCCTCAGGTAGCACATAATTGTTGCCTCGGTAAAAACCTCGCCGGAAAAACCCATTTGGGATAAAAATCGATCTAAGGGAAAAAGAGTGCAATGCATGCTTTAAAACCTAAGGTCCTTGTGTTGAAGAGTTTCTTGACGTCTTCGATCGAACACCTGCAATAAGTTAGTATCAAATACAAATGGAAAGGGGGAAAGTCATACCTTACCAATAATACCGTTTGAGGAGTGATATATTCCAATTGGTTAGCAATTGTTCTCCCTCCATCGTGCCGAGTTTGTAAGATCCCTTTCCGAGTGTCCGATGTGGTCCCTCCCAATTCGGGCCTAGCTTCCCTTCGTTTGGGTCTCGAGTATTGAGGGTGACTTTCCTCAGAATAAGTCCCCGATTCTGAAATGGCGAAGGTTGGTTCTTCTATTATAATATCTCTCGATTCTTTGTTTTTGTGCAGCCATCCGAATGAGTGCAACTTCTCGTTTTTCATCTAATAGCTCGAGGCTAGTATTCATAGCCTCGTGATTTGATTCTTTCGTTGCATGTTGAAATCTGGCACTAGGTTCCCCGACTTCGACTGGAATCAAGGCCTTGGAGCCATATACTAAGGAGAACGGGGTTGCCCCCGTACTGGACTTTGATGTTGTTCAATACGCCCAAAGGACCTCGAGTAGAATTTCTCTCCATTTTCCCTTAGCGATGTTCAATCTTTTCTTTATATTCTAAATGATAGTTTTGTTCGTTGACTCGGCTTGTCTGTTTCCACTTGGATGATATGGCGTCGACAAGATCCTTTTTATTTTATGTTCTTCGAGAAACCTCGTTACCTTGCTGTCTATGAATTGCGTTCCGTTGTCGCATACGATTTTGGCAGGTATCCCGAATCGGCATACGATGTGATCCCAGATGAAGTCTATAACTTCTTTTTCTACGACTTTTTCGAAGGCCTGTGCTTCCACCCATTTAGAGAAGTAGTCAGTTATAAGCAAAATGAATTTTGCTTTACCTGTGGCCAATGGTAGAGGGCCGACGATATCCATCCCCAATTTCATGAATGGCCATGGGGATATAACTGAATGACGTGTTCTCCGGGCTGATGGATCATCGGTGCAAAACTTTGACATTTATCACATTTTCGAACAAACTCCTAAGTGTCTTTTTCCATGCTATCCCAGTAGTATCCCGCTCTAACAGTTTTGTGAATTAGTGATTCGGCGCCGGAATGGTTCCCACAAGTGCCTTCATGGACCTCTCGTAAAACATAATTGGTGTCTCCTGGTCCTAAACATACTGCCAATGGTTCCTGAATGTCCTTCTGTATAATGTTCCATCTTCATCCAATGTGAATCGAGCAGCTTTGGTTAGTAGGGTCGTCGACTCTTTAGGGCTGATGGGTGCTTCCCGTTCTTCAAGTATTCAATATATTTATTCCGCCAATCCCAAGTCAAGCTTGTAGAGCTTATCTCGGCACGACCTTCCTCGATCACAGATCTCGAAAGTTAAACGATAGTCCCCGAGCTGATCTCATCTTCCTCAACCGATGACCCCAAATTTGCAAGTGTATCGGCCTCACTGTTTTGTTCTCAAGGTACATGTTGTAAAGTCCATTACTTGAAATGGTGCAAAGTTACCTGCAACTTGTCCAAATACCTTTGCATTCTATCCTCTCGAACTTCAAAAGTTTTGTCTACTTGGTTCACCACCAGTAAAGCGTCACACTTAGCTTCAATGACTTATGCTCCCAAGCTTCTAGCTAGCTCGAGACCTGCAATCATGGCCTCGTACTCGGCTTCATTGTCAGTCAACCTAGAAGTTTTGATAGACTGCCTAATAGTGCTACTCGTGGGCGGCTTCAAAATGATGCCTAGCCCGAACCCCTTCACATTCGAAGCACCGTTTGTAAAAAGGGTCCATACCCCCGATGATGTGCCCGATTTTATCAAGAGTTCCCTTTCAACTTCGGGTACGAGGGTTGGCATGAAATCGGCCACGAAGTTTGCTAGATTTGAGTCTTGATGGCCATTCGGGCTGATACTCAATATCGTACCCACTGAGCTTGATGGCCCATTTGGCCAATCGGCCTGATAGTTCGGGCTTGTGCAAAAATATTATGAAGTGGGTAAGTGGTTAACATACATATGCGATGACATTGAAAGTGTGGTTTTAACTTTCTAGAAGCGCTTATCAGTGCAAGTGCCAATTTTTCTAAGTGTGGATATCTAGTTTCTTCTTCTCCTAAGGTTTGACTCACATAATAAACGGGAAATTGGTACCTTGCTATTTCCGAACTAGGACAACACTTACTGCGATTTCTGATACTGCCAAGTACAAGTAAAGTTTCTCATCTACCTTTGGAGTGTGAATCAGTGGAATGCTCTGTGAGCACGTGAGTTTTGCCCTATATGAATTACTCCCAGAAATTCAAACAAAATGATTTCTTTCATTATTTTGCAATTTTGTGGATTCTTGTGACATGTTGTAGTAATTGTTTGCAATTTTGTTTGTGCATTTTAACTAATAGAAAATACAAAAAAATATATTTGGCTTTTGCATTTAGGATTTAATCTCACATCTTAGGATTAATTAGTAGTCAAGTTACTTTTCAAAATAAAGAAAATAACAAAAATAGTTCATCTTTGCATTTTTAACTATTAATTGTTGAATTCGTCATGAGCTTCCTTTAATTAGGACTTAATCAATTTTGAGGAAATAATTAGTTCAATTTTGGGAATAAATATAAATACAAAATAAAATTAAAAAAAAAAGAGAAAGAAGAAAAGAAAAGGAAACTATTTGGGGCTGCCTTAATTGGGCTGATTTTAATTAGTTGTGTCCAGCCCAAACACACCCCAGACCAGCCCAACCCACGCCCCAGCCCAGTCCGGTCCAGAGACGCCCAAAATGGCGTCGTTTTATAGTGAATCAATCTCAGCCTTTCGTCCATATCAATCTAACGATCCAGAGTTGTCCAGGGAATTTACATAAAAATGTAATAATCCCTGTACAAAATTAAAGACCAAAGTCTCTCCTTCCTCGTACCTCTGCAACCCTACCCCGTCTCCGCCGGCTGCCGTGTCCCCACCGCTGTTCCACCACATCTCCGCCGCTCGCCGCCGGCCGGAAATCGTCGCTGGCGGCGGCGAAGCCCCAAATCCTCCCAAAATTTCACCACCTACTCCCCTTTTCCTCCTCTTTCCAACCCCCAAGACCATATTCTTCAAATCCTAGTCATTTGCCTCGAATCTTAGATCTAAAGTCCGGCCAAAGCACAAGTTCATCCAAATGACTCCAATTCTTCACCATACAGTCCCCTCGTCCTCCCCTTTACAAATCCTTGGTTATTTTCTTTCGAAGTTCACCAGGCCGCCTCCAATTTCAAATCTAGGGTTTCAAGTTTTTCTGCCATTGGAAAGCTTTCTCTCGGATGATTTTGATTAATATTATGAGTTTATTTCGACAAAGATAAACCCATAATATCAATTAAATTCGTTCCCAGAAATCAAATAAGCTCGATGTTTAATTCAGTAAGTCGTTTTCCCCTTTTCAGTTTCGATTTAGTTCGCTTCTTGTTCTATCTTTTAATTACGTGTAGTTTTAATTTCTGAATATTTTAATTAGTGATTTGTTGTGATATAACTCTGTCGATTAGATTATTGGTGATACATGTTTCTATTAGTTCTTAGTTTAATTTTCATTTTTGTTTGTTTATCCTGTTTTTGTCTTGTTCAGTTTTTAGTTAGTCAATCGTTAGTATAATTGTTAGGTATTAATTCAGTTTTAATTAGTCTAAATGATTAGTTTCAGTCAAATTTTGTTTGAAAGCTGTTGCTCCTTGATCTTCCTGATACTTCACTTCGATTCTGTGGCTAGATAGTTAATTCAATTGTAAGATTTGTTCTGTGATTAGTCAGTTAATTAGTTTTCAGTTTAGTTATTACCAATTGGATGCATTATTAGAGTTGTAGGACTTAGTTTGGAGTATAGCTGATTGAGCTTTGTTTGAGCAGTAATTTTAGGAGGTATTAAGGGTAGTTTGGGTATGAAAAAGGGTAGTTTTATTAGAAATAGTAATTTCAGAATTAATACAAGGGTAGTTTAGGGATTCTAAGGGTAGAAAAATCAGAATAGAACCCCCTAGGACTTTCTAGAAGGGGTTTTAAACTGAAATTCAGTAAACCTAGGGTAGTTACTTGTGTAACAAGTCAGAAAATAAGGGGTAAAAAATAGAATTAAAATAGGGACTAATGGGTAAAGTGAAAATCTGAAATTGGACCCTAAGTTTGCCTATAAATAGGCATTCATTTGCCTTGCTGATGAGGCTTTTGGGGGAATCCCTGAAAATTGCTATAGGTTTGAGCCCTTCCCTCAACTTTTCAGATCTGAGATAGAAAATCACAAATTCAAAAAAACCAAAAACAATAGAAAACAACAAAACACCAAAAAAAAGTTACTGTTTCATTGCTTCCTTTAGATCATTTTCGAACTTTCAGCCATTAATTCAGCTCTTTAGCTCACTAGGATCAGAAATAGTCTGAGTTTCTCTGTGTTCTGTTCTATAGTTGAGATTTACTGCATATAGGGTCGTTTGGGGTTTATTCGAGTTGTTGTTGGTTGATTTTGAGTATTCGAGCTGGTTTTGGGTTGCTTCAGTGATAGAAATTGTTGTTGTGTTTGATCTATCACTGGAATTTCAAATTTGTTCCTGAATTTGCTGCGTCAACTGATTTATTACTGAATTTGAACTTATTCCTGGGTTGCTGCTGAGAACTGTTACTGCTGCTGATCTTTTCTTCTTCTTATTGCTCTCTGACTTCCAGGTACACGTTTGAATCTACTCTGCTGTAACTTTGAGCTTGAAATGGAATACAATTACTCACCTATTTGATCCTGAAATATGCTGCCTGGACTGTGGTGTGTTGGTAGTTAAATAGGCGTTAGATTTAATTGTACAGCATAGTTTAGAATCGATTTGTATGTGTATAAATCCTGGACTGTATAATTGAGACTGGACCAGACTGTTTTCGATACTGTTGAGACATTTGGAATTGATTGTAGTTCACGTTCTCAATATCTGAATACTGCATATAAAGGTTAGAACTAGAAGTCCTGAATATGAGCCTGTTTTTATTGTAGAACTGCAGCCCCGTTGTATTAATTCGAATAGGCCTGTTAATATTAAGCCAGGGTATTTGCACTATTCATGCTGAGCTTACACAACTCTAACAGTCTATTGTAATTGATGACCACTCTAGTGTACCAGTCACGTTCATTGCATTTAACATGTAATATGATGCTTCCTCTGGTTTGTTTTTCACCGTTAGTGACATCTAGGAACGCACCAGTAGGCAAATAAATAAGTATACTTTGTTCTTCCTCGTATAAGTCATTGAATACAATTAAAATAGCCTGAAGTAACTCAGCAGATTTACATTTGTTGATTTGAGGTTCTGACTGGTTTGGCGTAGGCCCAGGCCCAGTTTTGACTCCATTCTCGTTTGGGCCTGGACCAAGGCGTTTGATGGACCAGTTGAAATCGTGCAGACCTGAGTGTAATTCCCCCTCGTTGGGCTTATCTTAGAGCCCAATGGCTGGACTGTGGTGCATAATTACCACTTAGTCCAATAATGAATTAAGTAGGACTTTTTCCTCCATTACTAGAGACAAGTAAAAATAGAGAACCATAGTTGTTTTTAGGTTTGCCTTTAAATAATAAATGTGATGAGCCTCGCCAAGCAAAAATACACAAATTACGAGGCCCTCAATAAATATTATATTAATTTTTTTTTAGACTTCGGGATGGGCCGTTTAGCGAATTTCACGGCCTTCCCCAAATAATAACGCGTTAGTCTCTTTAAGCGCGTATTTTAATAATATTACTTTCCTAAATTCGGGTGCACATTTATGTGACCCAAATCCAAATCTCAACGAAGTCGAAATGTGTTAACAATCACGGGTGCACTGGTGCGACGTGGTTCGAGACGCATTTTCACGATGTTGCAATTCTTATTAAACATAAAAATAAAAGCGGTTTACTAATAAAAGCATAAACTAGAACATGTTTTGAAATTAGATAAAATCAAATGCAACAGTTGAGCGACCGTGCTAGAACCACGGAACCCGGGAATGCCTAACACCTTCTCCCAGGTTAACAGAATTCCTTACTCGGATTTCTGGTTCGTGGACTGTTAATAGAGTCATGATCTCCTCGGATCGGGATTCAACCGGTGACTTGGGACACCATTAATCTCCCAAGTGGCGGCTTTGAATATTAATAATAAATCCCGTTCCGATTGTCCTTTAATTGGAAAAACTCCTTTACACCCTTGCGGGGTGTAGGTAAAAAAGGAGGTGTGACATGCTCGACAGGTATCGCTTTAGTTCCTCTAATGCCGTTGGCATTCCAGGGTCTAGGCGAAATCGTTCTTCTTTTTGAGTAGAGAAAAAAAATCTGTGGCTACAATCTGATGACCTCGAGATGAATCGGCCTAAAGCAGCTATCCATCCAGTTAGCCTCTACACGGCTTTTACACTGTCCACGACGGTGATGTCTTCGATGGCCTTGATGTTGTCGGGGTTGATCTCGATCCCCGATTTGACACCATGAAGCCCAGGAATTTGCCCGAAACCCCGAAAGCACATTTCTCGGGGTTGAGCTACATAGTATATTTCCTCAAAATCTCGAACATTTCCTGCAAATGAGCCAAATGGTCATCTACACGCAGGAACTTAGCTAGCATGTTACCGACATAAACTTCCATTGACTTACCTATTTGTTCTTTGAACATTTTATTTACTAGGCGTTGGTAAGTAGCTCCGGCATTTTTTAGCTTGAAGGGCATTACATTATAACAATATGTTCCATACTTGCTGATAAATGAAGTATTTTCCTGGTCTTCCATGTTCATTTGAATTTGAATGTACCCGGAATAGGCATTGAGAAATGTAAGGATCTCGTGGCCAGCCGTGGCGTCGATCGTGCGATCGATGTTAGGCAGTGGAAAAGAATCTTTGGGGCATGCCTTATTTAAATCTTTATAATCTACACAAATTCTAAGTTTGTTCCCTTTTTAGGGACTACGACTACATTGGCTAACCATTCAGGATATTTTATCTCCCGAATGGACCCTATTTTGAGAGGTTTAGTTACCTCGTCCTTTATGAATGCGTGTTTTACCTCGGACTAGGGCCTTCTCTTTTGTTTCACCGGTTTGAACCTGGGGTCAAGGCTTAGCCGATAAGTCATTATCTCCGGTAGGATCCCTGTCATGTCTAAATGGGACAAAGCAACACAATCTATGTTATCAGTAAGAAGTTGAATAAGCTTTTTCCTGAGTTTGGGGGTTAATCCCGTTCCCAGGTATACCTTTCGCTCGGGCAGGTACTCGATCAATATAACCTGTTCCAGCTCTTTGACCGTTGATTTGGTGGCGTCCGAATCTTCGGGAACTGTCACACCTCCTTTTTACACCCGAAAGGGGATATAAGGGAGTTTTTTCAATTTAAGTGACATAAATCGAAATGGGATTGTTTTATTTATTTTTAGAGTCGCCACTTGGAATAGTTTATTTGGTGTCCCAAGTCACCGATTTATTTTTAAAATCCCAAATCGAAGAAAATCAACTTTATTTAAAAGTCTACGAACCAAAAATTCTAAGTAAGAAATTTTGTTAACCCGGGAGAAGGTGTTAGGCATTCCCGGGTTACGTGGTTCTAGCACGGTCGCTTAAACTATTAATAATTGCCCTATTATCTGATTTACTACACGTTTTAAACCTATTGTGCATTTTTAACTTTATAATCACTTTTAATTATTTTATGGAATTATTCTGGAACAAGTTACGATTGTCGTATACTTGTTTGTTTGATACACATTGCGAATCATGTCATGGGAACCGTACCCATGATCTACAACATGTTTAATTTATTGAAGTTATTAGAAGTTTTGTCGGGTCACATAGATGTACCACCGGATTTGGAAATTAGGTATCACAACTACATCACGGGAACCGTACCCGTAGCCATGATGATTTTATTATAAGCGCGCCTAAAGCAAACTACGACTGTTCAAAGTGTTTTCTACACTAGTTATAATATTGATGCGAGGGCCATAGATTAGGTGACTCAATTGTAAATGGCACGCCTCGATGTATTTTAAACGATTTGTATTTCACTAAAGCAAACTAAGGATGCTCCTATTTAAATCTATATTGAAATTCAATAAAAAGCTATTAATTATATACATGCTTTGGGGTATATGTAATGGGCCTTTAATCATTTTTGGATAAGGGGAATTGGGCCAGAAGTAGCCCATTAGGTTATTTGGTTAGGGATTGATCAACGTCTGAAGGTGCATTGGGCTTGGAATTTAGCCCAGAAATGAGGAACTCAAGGTCCATTGCCACATCTGATTTTAGACCAAGTCTGGCCCACATTGGGCTTATATTAGGCGGGCCCAGTTGCGACTATCTACTGGCTGGGCCTATCTACCTCTATGTTTTAAGCCCAAACTCACATAATACATGTTTGCAACAAATGTAACTCAATTTGCTTTTAAGTAGGAGAATCAGAGCCCAAAATATCAAAATACAATTCAAGTTTGAAGATTAATTACACTACTATGATTTTCAAAAATAAAATAAAAATAAGAGGAACTTTATAATTGAGCCAAGCTATTGGGCTTAATGCCTAGGCCCAATGGCCTAGGCCCAGACTTGTTTAGGTTGTTTCCTCAATTGGGCCTATATACGAGTCTGACCCAAACTTAAATTAGAAACAGGCCCCTTATCTTTACAGATCTTGCCCAAGGCCTTGGCCCCTGCATCACTATACCCACATTACAAAAATACAAGAACCAAATAGCAGCAATTTTAATCACAGTGCACGAAATTAAAACTTATTTAACAAAGTATCCCAGGTAAAGTAAAAGCTTTCAAAGTCCGAATATTACATTATGGACTATCAATACCTAAATTACTGCATCAATAAACTAATCTATCACAAAGAAATCTAGAAGATACAGTAGCTAATCCTATTACAATTATTTAAGGTAACAGCCTAATGGAATGTCCACTCCCATGGCTGATTTATCACGCTTAGTTCGATGAGATGAGGTTCTCAACATCAGCAGGATGAACATGACCAAATTCCAGCCCCTTTAGCTTTTCAAAACTTGTTGATTTGGCCAACTAGTGACCAAATCCACAAGTTATGACCTCAAATACAAACTTTATGTTATTTTCATATGAGAAAAAGAAGAAAAAATATGGTCACAGCAATCCAAGTCCATAATCAATATAAAATAAAAGGTTAACTAAAGGGAACGACAAACAAGAAGCCATTTTAAAGAGAACAGTATAAGTATCATGTATCAACTAAGTTACCCATACTAATTTATTTCGAATCTTAAACTCACATAGCAACGAATTGATGGGATTTATATCAATGCAATCAGAAAACTAGCATGAGAAGACATCCATTCATCACATGTAATTTTCCAGCTTCAATTTTATACATTTTAACAAGCATTACATGAAGAAAAGTTGAATTCGGTACCTTGAACAAACAACAACAAAAATCAGCAGCTAACAGATGAAAAAGCTGGCTGAAACTTAAAAGAAATGGAGCAGCAACAGAACCCAAACGACAGTAAACCCCAGAGAAACAAGAAATCCTCAGATTCAATCCATTTTTGACTTGTGAAAACCAGAAAATCCCACAAAAGTTCATTAAGTTTTCTTTTGCTAAAACCAGAGAAAAAAAAGAATCAGCTCCTAAGAACACAACAGTTGAACTTTTTAGAGTGTATTTTTAGGGTTCTCAAATCTGAATGTGTGTGAGTGAATGCTGTTCTTTTTATAGAGTGCACAAAGAAGGCATCAAAATGGAATATTCTAACCTAAATTCTGAGATTTCAGAATAGTACAGCATCTTTGACAGCTGTATGTCCTTTTTCCTACCCAATTTCAGCATTTTTACTAAAAATGGGATAGCTTTACAAAGACCTAGAACCTTCTGATTTTTACCTAATGTAAAAGTCCAGTTTTACCCTTTTATTTACTGACTATTCCAATTCTAACCAAATCTGATCCTATTCTGATTTTAAAGACCTTTAGGGAACCTCCTAAGCATTGTTTCAAGTGTTCTTTTTTAATTCCAAAATCAATCTTAAGCTTAAGGCATTCAGGGTTTAAACCTAATGGACAGATTTTAAACAACTAATCCAAAACGAACAGTGCATTTAACTTGTAATCAAACAAACTATCAAAAATCCAGAATGCTTATGCAAAGAAAACATAGAAATCAAACATAACTAGTTTCAATTAACGGATTGAATCAAGCTAAGTCTAAGCTAATCAGGAATCGGCTAAATAGCCAATCAATTAACTCTTAACATTATCCTAATCAACTTAATTAAATATTGAAACAAACCTAAAAGAGAAGCAAACACAAAAGGAAAAAACAGAACAAATAATTTACCAAAACACAAACGTTTAACCTAAATAAGCCTGAAACTAAGCAAATTGAATTTCTAATGATGAGATTTTAAACATGCTTCAGTTATTCTAACAAGACAGATGCCAGTAATCAAACTAATAGTCAAAAAGAAAAGAATAAAAAAAACCTAAATCATGCGTCTAAATAAGAACACTGCACATGCAAAAGGAAAAGAAACAAAAAACAAGCAGGAGAGGGAAAAGAATGACCTAAATTTGCTTTAAAAGATCAGACTAGCTACGTATTTTGACCAACCTTTCACAAGGTAACATGAACTTGAACTAACATTAATTGACTGTTCTTAACAAAAACAGTCGACTAATGAAAGTTTGGGGTTCAAACAACCAAACAGTGAACGGAAATCAAAAAAAGGGAAAAAGTTAGGGCTCAAGGGATCTTAGATTTAAGATTCGAAGAAATTGGCGGGGATTTTTGGGAAATTGAGGGCAGGGTAGTGGTGAGGGAATGTTGAGGGTCCTACGTTGTGAGTTTGGGACCGTTTGGGTGATTTAGGGTTTTGAGGGTCAGATTTCAGATCTAAAATTCGAGTAGTTGGATGAAGATTTGAGGGAAATGGTTTGGGGATTTGGAAAGGGGAGGGAAAGACGATTATAGGGTGTTAATTTTAGTGGAGTTTGGGGTGTCGCCGCCGCCGTGGGGCGATTTTCGGTGGCGGAATACGGCGTAGGCGGCGTGGGATATAAGGGCGGCTAGGGTTTGGTTCATTAAGAGAGATGAGAGACTGAGATGGATTTTTGGGGTTAGGGGGAGGGTTGTTTGGACAGTAATATACTAAAGGGACAATCAGTTCCTGGACGTTAGATCATGGGAGATCAACAGTTGGGATTGAAACCACGAAAACGACATCGTTTGGTTTATCAGGGGTGGACCGGGTTTTTGAAAAGATTGGGCTGGGTCTGGACCAGGCGGATTTGGGTATTAAAATGGCCCAATTTCGAATTAAATCCCCTTTCTCTTCAATTTCTTTTCTTATTTCCCTTTTTTTTCTTTGTTTTTTTTTCTTCTTTCTTTAATTAAAATCCTAAATCAAACTCCTAAATTAATCTAAATTATAAATTTAAACTAATTATCAAATATAATATTTACAAAAATTAGTTGATGCTAAATTAAAAGAGAGAAAATTACTAATCTAAAATTAAAAGCTAAAAATGTAAAAATGAGCCAATTTTTGTGATTTTCATTTAAATAAAGCAATTAATTAACTAATTAATCCCAAAATATGAACACAAAGTCTAATATGCAACGCATGGTATTTTTGACATTTTTGGGGCATTTTTCATGATTTTTTTATAAAGATTAAACGTGCACAAAAATGCAAACAATTAATAAAATCCTACAAAAAATCCTATAAAATGGCAAATAATTGGGAAAAAAATCTATTTCTTTCATTTTATAGGAGTATTTTGAACAGGACAAAAATCACATGCTCACAGCTGCCCCTCTTTGCTCGGAAACACGAAGGGTTTTCGGGCAAAGATAAAATGAGAATTACGAGTGATTTTTTGCCCGTTTGAAACTCCATGAGAAGCATTTTTTGGAAAAAGTTTGACCGAACCTTGCTTTGGAGGTTGCCTACATATCATTGCCTATAAAGGAATCAGGTCAATGTAATTCTGGAAGTTTTGATAGCTGGGACTATCGAGAAACTGTGATTTCACTGCTATTTCTGCTTGCTGAACTCCTTATTACACCGAAATAAAAGATAAAAAGCTAAACTAGCTAAACCTATCAACCATGACTTACAAGATTCCTATCTATAAACCTTCTAAAGCTTGATCTTGAGTCTTGGCTGGTTCTTCCTGCAGACTCTGATCTGAATCTTGATGCTCGTTAGCTGCAACCACTGTTTCATTCTTCTTCAGCTTTTCGGATCAAGGCGGGACATGCAAAGCTTGTAACTTCAATCATATCTTGAGCAGTCCGCAACTTTTCTCCGCTTTTGCACTTAAAGTTCACTTCTTTCTTGTTTTTCTTTTCTTTTCTTTAGGTTGGGACTTCTTCTTCTGGTCATCTTAAACCTCGTGCCTTATGGTAAAAACCTGTTCAGGCACCAAAACAACAAACGAACGAAATTTTTCTGCCCCAGTTTTCACTAGGAAAATTTCGTGAGTTATTGCAACAAAATCTAAACTATTTCTATATTGAAAGCAATACAATCGGGATCGTGTATCCTTGAGAAAAAGAGATTAGGGAGTGGAGCCCCTATATCTAAAATAAAATCAAATGGGGATCGGAGGCCCTAAGTTGGGAAGATTACCAGGTTATGCTGGAAAAATAACCGGGTTATGCTGGAAAGGTCCTCAGGTTATGCCGGGGAAGGACATCGAGTTATGCTGGAAAGGTCCACGGGTTATGCCGGGAAAGTCATCGGGTTATGCCGGAAAGGTTCTCGGGTTATGCCGGGGAGGTCATCAGGTTATGCCGGAAAAGGTCCTCGGGTTATGCCAGGAAATTCATCGGGTTATGCCGGAAAGGTCCATGGGTTATGCCAGGAAAGTCCACGGGTTATGCCGGGAAAGTCATCGGGTTATGCCGGAAAGGGACCTCGGGTTATGCTGGGGAAGTCATCGGGTTATGCCGGAAAGGTCCACGGGTTATGCCGGAAAAGTCATCGGGTTATGCCGGAAAAGGTCCTCGGGTTATGCCGGGAAAGGTGATCGGGTTATGTTGAAAAAGTCAATGGGTTATGCCGGAAAAGTCATCGGGTTATGCCGAAAAAGTTCTCGGGTTATACCGGAAAAGGTCATCGGGTTATGCCGGGAAAGGTCATCGGGTTATGCCGGAAATGGTCCACGGGTTATGCTGGGAAAATCATCGAGTTATGCCGGGAAAGTCCACGGGTTATGCCGGGAAAGTCATCGGGTTATGCCGGGAAGGGTCCTCGGGTTATGCCGGGGAAGTCATCGGGTTATGCCGAAAAGGTCCACGGGTTATGCCAGGAAAGTCATCGAGTTATGCCGGAAAGGTCCTCGGGTTATGCCGGGGAGGTCATCGGGTTATGCCGGAAAAGGTCCTCGGGTTATGCTGGGAAAGGTCATCGGGTTATGTCGGAAAAGGTCCACGGGTTATGCCGGGATCAACTAGGGAGTGGGACCTTATACTGCAAAAAGACTACCAGGTTATGCTGGCAGCGACTAGGGAGTGGGAACCTATACTAGAAAAAGACTACCAGGTTATGCTGGCGGCAACTAGGGAATGAGACCCTATGTTGGAAAAATGTAGCTAGAGATTGGAGGCCCTATGCTACCATGGTTTTGAATTTTCTTTTTCTTTTATTTCCTTCCTTTTTTACTTTTATTTCACTTTTCATTTTATTTAGGAGAATGAATGAAGAGTTTGAAAGGGACTTCCTTTTTTGGATTGTTGCTGCAAAACTGTTTCTAGCGCTTGCGCAGTTTCTTTTGGTTTCCCCCGCTTTTTGCAAGGTTGTTTTGGACTGCGCCTGTTTTCCTGTTTTCAAATCAAAGAACAATTTATCAGTTTGAAACGGTGGTTGGTTTTGTGGCCTTGATTGTTTCGATCACTTGATCTCGGCCCGACTCTTTCAATGAAAATCTCCATTGCTAGCTGGCTTTCTAGAAATTGGCTTCATTTCTAAACCCAGGGATCTTGCCTTTCCAAAATTCCACATGATGGTTAACCCGTGTGAGACTTGGCCTTTTCATCTTATTTTTATTTTGCCTTTATGGGCAATTGACTTTGATTTCTTTCCTTTTCAAGAGTTTTGACTTTGGAGCATCGGCCATCATGGCCAGTCGAGATCGACTTGATGCACCTGCTGAGGCTGGGTGCTTTTCTTGAATTTTAACTTTTATCGAACAAAACCCTGTAAAACCAATCTTGTCATCTTTCTTTGTATTAGTTTCAGAGGAGAATTAGACCAAAAGGGATTCAAAGAAATATAAACAACGGACAGGATAATGAATTTAAACGAGAAGTGTCCCTTTCGGGGAAAGGAAAGAAGGACTCATCTGGAGTGCATGCAGACTTCAATAGACATGACATGCTTCTTGGACTGGATACCCGATATGTGCAAACCATCCAACTCTCATAAAACCCTTCATAACGCATATCTCAAAACTGAGAAACCTTGCTAGGACTCTTATCAGTACCGATGGTTGTAAGTGATTCCTTTTTTGATCAGTGGCGCCCTTTGCGGGTTTTCACCAACTGACCTCTCTCATTTCTCTTCTCATTGTCGCCTTATAGTGCTCTTTGTGAGTTTTCACTAACAAGACTCTCTCATTTTCAATTTCTCTGCTCACCATCGCTTTACGGTGCCCGTATGGGTTTTCACCAATAAGACTCTCTCTTTTATTTCTCTCATTTGATTGTATCATATCCGAGTAACCACATCTTCCAATCTTGAACATTTTTACCGATTGATCAGAAAGACTTGAACAAGATTTGGGTAAAAAGAGTTTGGATTGAATTACAACTTTTGAACATTTCGGGCAAACCATCACCGAACCATTATAACATCTGCCCCAGTTTCACTTTTGGGGAAATTTGGATTTTTGTTTTGGTGTGACTGAACCCAAGAGAGAGGCTGCCTACGTATCCTTTCGGAATCAAGTCGAACGTAGTTCATGCGACTTTGTTTTATGATTTTCTTTTTGTCTTTTTTGTTGCTTTTGATTTATTTATTTTGCACATTTTCGGGTTCCAAAGAGGGTAATCAAAGAAAGGATAACCGGCTCAAAGGGTTTGCAAAAGGTTAATAATGTTTGGTTAGCAAGAATAAAAGCCTTCGTCATCTCAATCGGAGAATATCTGTACCACGTAAGGGTTAAACGTAATACTTTTTGACCGCGTCTGCATTGACAGCTGTTTTAGGGTCATTTCCTTCAACGTCTCCTTAGTACAATGCCCCTTTCGGCAACAATTTCCTTATGATGTACGGGCCCTTCCAGTTTGGAGAAAACTTTCCTTTTGCTTCCTTGTGATGCGGGAGAATACGTCTTAGAACGAGTTTCCCCACTTTAAAGATCCTAGGCCGCACTTTCTTGTTGTAGGCGCGGGCCATTCTTTGTTGATACAACTGCCCGTGGCAAACTGCGGCCATCCGCTTTTCATCAATCAGGGTTAACTGTTCTAAACGGGATTTGACCCACTCATTATCCTCAACCTCAGCCTCAACGATGATTCAAAGAGATGGAATTTCAACTTCTGCGGGTATTATGGCTTCAGTGCCATAAACCAATAGATAGGGTGTTGCTCCAACTGATGTGCGCACAGTTGTGCGATATCCCATCAATGCAAAATGCAACTTTTCATGCCATTGTCTAGAACTTTGGATCATTTTCCTAAGAATCTTTTTGAGGTTTTTATTTGCTGCTTTAACTGCACCATTAGCTTTGGGTCGATAAGGGGTAGAATTCCGATACGTGATTTAAATTGTTCGCATACCTCCCTCATCAAATGACTGTTCAAATTTGCAGCATTGTCCGTAATGATGGTTTTAGGAAAACCAAAACGACAGATAATGTTGGAATGCACGAAGTCCACCACCGCTTTCTTGGTGACGGCTTTGAGAGTGATTGTTCAACCCACTTTATGAAATAATCAATGCCAACTAAGATGAAACTGTGCCCGTTTGAAGCTTTTGGCTCAATCGGCCCAATGCCATCCATACCCCAAGCAACAAACGACCACGGTGCTGATATAGGATGTAATTCTGAAGGCGGTGCATGAATCAGGTCACCGTGTACCTGACATTGATGACACTTTCGGACAAAACTGAAGCAATCCCTTTCTATAGTCTTCCAGTAATAACCTGCCCGAAGAATTTTCTATGCAAGGACGTATCCATTTATATGGGGTCCACACACTCCTGCGTGCACTTCATTCATGATTCTTCCAGCCTCTTGGGCATCCACGAATCTTAAAAGGTTCAGATTTGGAGTCCTTTTATACAAGACTTCTCCGCTCAAGAAGAAACCACTGGCGAGCCTTCTGATGGTTCTCTTTTGGTCTCCACTGGCTTGCTCGGGATATTCCTTTGTTTTAAAAAATCTTTTGATATCATGATACCATGGCTGAACATCTGGTTCTATCTCAATTGTGTTGCAATAACCATGTCTTTCTCGAATTTGGATTTCCAGCGGGTCAATATGGACATTGCCTGGATATGGCAGCATCGAGGCCAAAGTAGCTAGTGCATCGGCCAACTCATTGTGAAACCGAGGACTGTACCTGAACTTGATGGATTTGAACCGTTTGCTAAGATCTTCAACATGTTGCCTATATGGAATAAGCTTGACATCCCGAGTTTCCCGTTCACCTTGAGCTTGTCGGATAATCAAGTCCGAATCTCCCATGATTAACAATTCTTCCACATCCTGATCAATTGCCATGTTCATGCCCATAATGCAGGCTTCATACTCAGCAGTGTTGTTCGTGCAGAAAAACTGAAGCTGGGCTGTGGCCGGATAATGCTGACCAGTGGGTGAGATCAAAATTGCCCTAATCCCGACACTTTTTGCATTCACAGCTCCATCGAAGAACATTTTCCAAGCATTAGTGTCCTCTGGAATTACCTCAACTGAATTTACTTCCTCGTCCGGAAAGTAGGTACTCAAAGGCTGGTATTCATCATCAACAGGATTTTCAGCTAGGTGATCCGCCAAAGCCTGAGCTTTCATTGCCGTGCGGGTGACATAGACTATATCAAACTCGGTGAGCAGGATTTGCCATTTCGCTAACCTTCCCCTGGGCATCGGCTTTTGGAATATGTATTTCAAAGGATCCAATCTGGTGATGAGATAGGTAGTGTAAGCTAACAAGTAATGCTTAAGCTTCTGAGCGACCCAAGTTAGGGCGCGGCAAATTCTTTCCAACAAAGTATATTTGGCTTCGTAACTAGTGAACTTCTTGCTCAAATAGTATATGGACTGTTCTTCCCGGTCACATCATGTTTCCCGAGAACACATCCAAAAGAGTTTTCTAATACTGTCAAGTACAAGAACAAAGGCTTTCGAGGCTCGGATGGGAGCAACACTGGCGAATTCGACAGATATTCTTTGATTTTGTCAAAAGCTTCCTGACACTCATTTGTCCATCTAATCACCGCATCTTTCTTTAACAGCTTAAATATGGGCTCACACGTAGTAGTCAGCTGAGCATTAAATCTGCTGATGTAATTCTTCCCAACAGACTCATAACTTCTTTCTTGGTTCTCGGAGGGGGCAAATCCCGAATAGACTTTATTTTTGATGGGTCTAACTCGATGCCTCTCCAACTGACTACAAACCCCAAAAGTTTCCCAGATGGTACTCCAAATGCACACTTAGCGGGATTCAACTTCAAGTCATACTTACGCAGTCGCTCAATGAACTTTCTCAGATCTCGCACATTATCATCCTGCGTCTTGGATTTAATGATCACATTATCCACATACACCTCAATTTCCTGGTGCATCATGTCGTGAAAGATAGCAGTCATAGCCCTCATGTAAGTTGCCCCAGCATTCTTCAAACCAAATGGCATGTCCCTGTAACAGTAAGTACCCCAGGGTATGGTGAAAACCGTCTTTTCTGCATCTTCTTCATCCATCAGAACCTAATGATACCCAGCATAACAATCCACAAAAGACTGTATTTCATGTTTGGCACAGTTGTCAACAAGGATGTGGATGTTTGGTAATGGAAAGTTGTCCTTGGGGCTTGCTTTGTTCAAGTCCCGATAATCAATACATACTCGGGTTTTCCTATCTTTCTTTGGCACTGGGACCACATTAGCCAACCATGTGGTGTATCAGACCACTCGGATGACACCCGCTTTTAGCTGTTTGGTGACTTCTTCTTTGATCTTGTCACTGATGTCGGTTTTAAACTTTCTCTATTTTTGTTGGACAGGGGGATAACCGGGCTAAGTTGGCAATTTATGCACCACTAAATCAACACTCAGTCCTGACATATCATCATAGGACCAAGCAAACACGTCTTTGAATTCGAACAAAAGTTGGATCAATGCATCTCTAGTTCTTTCATCAGCGTGAATGCTTATCATGGTTTCCTAGACCTCTTCCGAACTACCCAAATTAACTGGCTCAGTTTCATTTAAGTTTGTCTTAGGCTTATTCTCAAATTGTTCCAGTTCTCGGTTTATTTCCTTAAAAGCCTCATCTTCATCATATTCTGGTTCTTGATTCATTATTTCACAGTTAGACAACGTGTTAGGATTTGGGCATGAAGTCCGCAAGCATGTCATGTTATTTAAGTCCGCATTATTAGAACTAAAAAGAGAGATAAGAAAAATAACGAAAAATTAGAAAGAATAAAGAAATAGATTCATAGATGATGAAATATTGATTTCATTTCATTGAATTTTAAAGATAGGAGGGTTTACATTGGAATTTAAAAGACAATAAACTAAAAACATTCGAGTTACACCCTGAAATAACTCGAAATGTAGAAAAAATGGCAAGACTGTAACTACCAGAATTCCCTCCTGACTGGGAACAGAGTAGCCTTCCAATTTTGAAGCTTGGCATTCGGCACCATATATTTCACCTCAGCGGTGCTCGAGCCTTCACCCTGCTGGACCATATGAGCCTCAAATATCTGCCTCATCGCTCTACAAATGTCCTTGATTTCCTCAGTCGTGAAGGCCTCATCTTCTTCCTCTATGTATCTAGGCTTGACAAATGTTTTGGAGAGATGCGGGACCGGCTGAGGCAGGACCCACCCATTCTTTTTATGTTCATTAGCCCATGTTATGTCAACTTCTGTGGCTTGGAAACCCACACTGAAGAATTTCTCACTGGCAGTTAGAGTGATGGGTTCCGTGATGCCTTGCAAAGATACCCCAAGCCCTTCCCTGGACTTGTACCCGTGCTTGATCATTTCAGTGGTGACCATGATTGACGCATTTGACAAGAAGGGTTAAGGACAGGGGGTTCCTTCCTCACATTGATCCGCGACTACTATCTCAAAAGCTTGGTAGACTATGTGCTCACTACCTTCCTTAGCTTTCAGACATGGAACTGATGGGTCCCTATAGATTGATTGCTCATCTTCTCCATGGACCACGATTTCTTGGTCTTCGTGTTCAAACTTAACCATTTGGTAAAGGGTAGAAGGTACGGCTCCTGCAGCATGGATCCAAGGCCTTCGTAGTAGAAAATTGTAGGAGGTATCCATGTCTAAAACCTGAAATGTCACTTCAAAATCCACAGGGCCGATGGTTAGGATCAAATCAATCTCCCTTATCGTGTCCCTCTTGACGCCGTCAAAGGAACGTACACAAACATTGTTGGGTCTGATCCTTTCAGTCCTAATTTCCATTCTCTGTAAGGTCTAGAGGAGGCAAATGTCAACCCAGATCCGTCGTCCAACATAACTCTTTTCACGTAGTATCCTTCACACTTAACGGTCAAATGAAGAGCTTTGTTATGGGCCTCTCCTTCCGTAGGCAAATCATTTCGGCTGAATGAGATCCGGTTGACTTAAAAAAATCGTTCCGCCATTCTTTCCAGCTGCTCAACCGTGGTCTCGACCGGAACATATGCTTCATTAAGCGTTTTCAACAGCACTTTCTGATGCTCATTCGAACTTATCAGTAGGGACAAAAGTGAGACCTGGGAGGGAGACTTCCGGAGTTGGTCAATTATATCGTACTCCGAGGTTTTCATCTTTCGGAAGAATTCCCCTGCCTCTTCAGCACTAACTAGCTTTTTAAGCGGAAAACGTTTCTGTTTGGTCTTGTTCAATTCCTCCAAATTGAGGTACTTCCCATACGGGTTTGTTTCATTCGCTTCCCCCATGATTTCTTTTCCTTTGTACGCCACCACTGCTTTGTTGTAGTTCCATGGAACGGCCATGGAGTCTTTCATGGGCTTCTGTAGCGCGCGGCTGATAACGACGGGCTCAGTCAGCCTGGGCGAGATTATCGGCCCCCGCGCCACATATGTCCCCTTTGGCACGTACATCTTAGGTCCCTTGTTTAGCTCGAACCTTTTGGGGGGAGTCAACACGAATTGTTCTTTTCTGGGGGCCCTGGGAACATAAAGAACGGCATATTTAGGAGGTACTACCCCTGTTTTGGCTTCCATACTCTAAACTATTCTTTGAGGAGTGGAGTTGCTTTTCTTCTCATCCTTAGCTTGCTTTGCTGCCGCTTTGGGTTTTTTTTCAACATCGGCAATAGCAATGATAGCCTTCAAAGCTGGGTCGAAATCCCTGTCCTCACAAATCATCCTAATAACTGGCCCGTTATTATGAGCCAGCAGTGGGTTATTGGTTACATTGGGGGTCTCCTCATCCCTCAACACTACCCGTTTTTGCTCTATCAGGTTATCAATCGCTCTCTTAAGGGTCCAACAATCTTCAGTATCGTGCCCTTCCGCCGGGTCGGTAGGAGGGTGACTCTGGGTTTTGCCTGTTTGGAGGTACGGGCTGCAATAAACCCATTTGGACCAACTTTGGGAAGAGGCTGGAATATGATTCACCGATGGGTGTGAAGTTGGTTTTTCTGGGTAGTTCACGGGCACAAGCATTATATGGAAAATTATTCTGTGGGGGACGGGGATTATATGGAGCTTGGTGAGGAGGGTTATTTCTGGGAGGTGGAGCTCGGTTTTGATTGTAATATTGTTGCGTCCAGACATACGGCTGAGCGTTCATTACTACATAAGGATAAGGAGTCATGGCATGTGCCGCATCTTGGTGAGGGTAGTAATGCTGTGGGGTTCTGGAAGAGGAACCATAGTAACCTCGGGGTTGACGACGATTTTTCAGACTTGAGGCCATCATTGCTACCTCTTCTTTCTTTTTCCGGTTTGCCGCAGCCCCCGACCCACTCTAGATTGCTTGAGAGATGGCTCTTATAGCCGACTGGCTCAGGATGCGACCCGTTTTCAAACCATTCTCTACCATTTCCCCAATCTTTATGGCTTCTGCAAATGGATTGCCCATAGCAGACATCATGTTCTGGAAGTAATCAGCCTCTTGGGCTTGCAAGAAGACACTGACCATCTCGGTCTCATCCATTGGGGGTTTCACCCTGGCAGCTTGTTCGCGCCACTTGACAGCATACTCTCGAAAACTTTCCAAAGACTTCTTTTTGAAATTGGACAAAGAGTTTCTATCTGGAGCTATGTCCACATTGTACTGGAACTGCCGAACAAAGTCTCTGGCCAAGTCATCCCATATGTGCCAGCGGTAGATGTCTTGGTCCATATACCATTTAGATGCAATTCCGACTAAACTCTCCCAGAAGTAAGCCATTAGGAGCTCTTCTTTTGCGCCCGCTCCCCTCAACTGATTGCAATACCTCTTCAGGTGAGCTATGGGGTCCCCATGTCCATCATATTTCTCAAATTTGGGAGTCTTGAAACCGATGGGCAGATGAACATGCGGGAACATGCACAAGTCAACGTAGGATACACTCTTCTGGCCACTCAGGCCTTGTATGTTCTTGAGACTTTGTTCTATGCTTTTCATTTTCCGAGTGATCTCCTCTTGCTCGGGATTCTTTACAGTTCACTCTTGTCCCACAGTAAACTCATACCGAGGTTGTTGAGGGTAAGAGTTTGTAGTGGCATGAGCTGTGTCCGGTAGAAATGGTGGTGTTTGGAAAGTAAAGGATGATGGCTCAAAGCTTGGCCTGTGCTATGTTGGCTGTCCCGTGGCCAAGGTTGGTGGTGCGGTGAATATGTTAGAAGCCACTTCCAAAATAAGTGTCTGGGGACGAACCTCAGAAGGCGTTCCGGCAAAATAGGCTGACATGGTGGGGTATCCGAGTGGGGTATTCGGGTAATTTAAGGGATGTCGGAGGTTCCACTTCTTCTGGGAATCAACTCGGGGAAACCAGGTTTTGCACTATGCGGCTCTCTACCGTTAGACCAAGCAACCCACATTTCCAACATGCGGAGGTGCAGTGCCCTGTTCTCTTCAGCAGTCGCTGACTCTAACGTTAGGATAACCGACAACGGACTGTCCTCTGGGATGGGAATTGTTGGTAGATGACTCTCTGACGACATTTCGACACTTCCCTTGGATCTTGTAATGTAAGGGTGCGAAGCCAGGTTACCACAAAACCAACCACCTTAAAAACAGAACCTAGTCTCAACAGCATACACAACAAATCGGTTAGTTTGAGACAATTAACACATAGGGAATCGCACGTTGGGGAATGCAATGCACCTAGACAGTTAACGTTTTTCTACATGTTTTGCAATGGTTGCATGTCTCATCCCGTCTTTTGTTACCTTTGCGGATCTTTGAATCTTTTCTTTCTTTATTCTTTTCATTATTTCCTCACTTTTCTTTGCGCCCTCTCTCTTTTGTATTGTTTTCTCTCTTTTCTTGCGCCCTCTTTTCATCATTCTCTCTCTTATTCAAGTTATTTATATCTATGACCGGATTCGATGGGGATTGCCTACGTATCACGACGTCGCGCGAATCAGATCACTACGTAGTTCAGGGATAAATGAGAAATAAAAAGAAAGAAACATTTTTGGGTTTTCAAATTTTCATTAAATAAAACTTCTGATTTTCCTCTATTACAACGACTTCCAACATACATACTTAAGAACTGAAAAACTAAAACAAACTCAAAACAGACTCTAAAAGGAAACTGAAATACAGACTCGAAAAGAAAGATCAGGAGTACATAAGTGCCTCCAAAACTGCTCCAGAGGCCCGCGGGACATCAGTCAGTCCTGCAGCGGGCCTACGTGTCATATCTTCTTGGAGGCGATACAGGTCGTCCATTATCTGACGGACGAAAATCATCACTGTAGCGAAGAACATGGACCTAGTCATGTCCTCGCACTCATTGCACTTCATCACAATATTGTCAGAAATTCTTCCAACCCTCTCCCTGATGACGCCCTTCTCTTGGAGCAGACGTCCAATTTGTTGAGATCTGGCCTCCAAAACTTGTGTGGCAGTATGATTTTGCTCTTGCAATTGTTGCAGGTCCTCCTCTAGTTGCGACATCAATGCATAGCAGTGCTCCCTTTCTGCTTTGAAGTTCATTGATTGTTTGGTCATTTCACTCTCAAAGGTATTGATCTTTTTCTTTAGACCCGTGATTCCTTTATCGTAATTTTCCTTCAACTGTCGAACGAAACTTGCCCGTTCTTCTGCATTCCTGGCTAACTTTGCTCGAGCCTTTGCTAGTTCAACCTCGGTCTTTTCCAAATCAGTCCCATAGTCACATACTTTTCGCCTAAGACCGTTTATTAGTTTTTCATCGGCTCCGCTCCTGACCGGGTTTTCTGTTGCTATTTTTATTTTCTGGATTTGGGCTCGGAGGGCTTGATTTTCCTGGGCCAACCTTTTCTTTTCATCCTCATCTGCAGCTGCTTGCACACCACTATCAAATTTAAGATCTCTGAGTTGCCTTTCCGACCTGCTTATAGTGGCCCTGTATTCATTTTCTTTAGTCAACCAAGCCCATTGTTCTTGCGACGCTTCAACAAATTCTTGGATGTGAGGTCTTTTGGTTGGCGTTTCAGGTTCGACCCTTGCAGTGACCTTTTTTCTATACCAAGCAAGATAACCAGGAGAGACTTAGCCTCTAGACAAATCACGTACTCGGGTGTTTGCTGTCAAATATTGGCACTCATTCCAAATATGACGAACCACTTCTTCATGAAATTGGCCATCAGAGCGGATTTCAACTGCATGAACACTAAGATCTTCGTCTTGGGGAACTACCTGGCATTTTCCCGATTGCCTCAAAACCCGGTACGGGGCATATTGCTGGATGCTTCGAAGACCCATCAGGAGGAAGTAGGGGCCAGTGGAAGGCATGTACACAATCTCTTCAACGGGAAGCCAACCCAGTGTCCACTCTATCTGACCTGCAGTTATGGAATGAAGGCGGGACACCCAATCTCTGACCCCTTCTGGCATTTTGAACCAGAGACCCTTGTACCAAACTCCTCGATGCAGCTTTTCCCTGTAGACCCGTAGTTCATATACCGAGGATGATGACACAGGTGCTCAATCATCCACATTTGTAGTAACAAATTGCACCATTTGAAAAATCTGCTCCGGCTTTGCAAGCTGTGAGAGCTCGTAATACCTCAGATACTATCATAGGGGCGAGGGTGCTCTTGGCATTGGTAATCAAAACATTGACGACTCCAGCTACCCGTAGATGAATATTCCCGTCCTTCCTGGGAAACACTAGAAGACCTAAGACTGCCACCATGAAAGCGAAGCATCTATGTCTTCCCACTTTGACTGGTTCCCTTTACTGCAGATTTCATTTTTCGGGTTGTCAAATCCTCTTACATGCCCATACCGCTGGTATATGAAATGTAGAGTGGAAAACCCATTTGCCAAATCTACATACTGTATTTGCCTGCTTATTTTTAGCAAATCCAGAAACTTGTGAGGGGTTACGGCCCTTGGAGTGACCAGGTATTTATGTCTTAGTCCCTCGGTACTCCCAGCATAACCCGTTATCTCCTCCAAAGTAGGTGTGAGTTCGAAGTCCGAGAAATGCAAAACGTTGTGAGCTGGGTCCCAAAATATCACTAGTGCTTTTATTATGTCCCCCTAGGCCTGATTTTTAATAATCCGGTGAGTGCTCCCAAGTAATGGTTGACCATGTCTCGTCCTTCCTTACCCAAATCTTCCCACCACATGTGTAGCTCCAACGGAATCTTGGTCATGACCTTCATTGGTAAGTTTTGACTCGTGCTCATTCTGCACATTTAGATTAAGGTGATTGGTTTAAAACAAAGTGAATTTTATTAAAGCTGATAAAAGGGTCATTTTACAAATTTCAAAAATTCAAACAAACACGACCACTTTTGCAAATACGGCCCTTCAGCACTTCAACAGGGAAGATTTTAGGGTTGTGTTTGCTAGGTGGCCAAAAAATAGCAAAGAAACCGTCGGCGGCTATTTTTGCAAAAAATGGCCTTCCGGCGTTGGGACGTTCGGCTATTTAGACACCACTTCATTTATGACAAAAATGACAACATAGTTTTTTTCAAATTTTGGTTTATTTTTGCAAAAACGGGACTGGACTCGATGAGGGTTGCCTACGAATCCCACATCCGGTGAGAATCAAACCCGCGTAGTTCGGTCAGTTTTGGCGCAACAGAAAAACATGAAATATTTTTTGAAATGATTTTCCTTTCTCTTTCTTTTCTCTTTAGTTTTCAAAATTTTGGCAGAGTTTCGGTATATTTTGGACACCAGATTTTTCAAAGGTGGGTAATTATCTCTCTCATACCTCAATTTGATTTTTCCAATTTTTCTCCCTA
>NC_031989.1:94023109-94067368 GCF_001879085.1 Nicotiana attenuata | reverse complement strand
TTACCGGGTGGCGAGTTTGTATGGACTACCGGAAGCTCAACAAGGTGACCCGCAAGGATCATTTTCCATTGCCATTCCTCGACCAAATGCTTGATCGTCTCGCGGGAGAGCATTCTACCTACTATATTGGTCCATATAGAATCTTGCGAAGGATCGGTCAATTAGCTTATGAGTTGGAGTTGCAATCAGAATGAGTGGTGGTACAACCAGTATTTCACGTATCATGTTATAACATTCAAGTTTCCATTACTCAGATACTCATGCCAGTTCAGTACTCAGATACTCATGTCAGTTCAGTACTCAGATACTAATATCAGTTCAGTACTCATATACTCATGCCAGTTCAGTACTCAGATACTCATGTCAGTTCAATACTCATCTATTCAAGTCCGTTCAATACTCAGCTACTCATGTCAGTGCAATACTTAGATATTTATGCCAGCTTAATACCTTGATATTGATGTTAGTTCAATCCTCAAATATTCATGCCAGTTCAATATTCAGATATCCATGTTAGTTCAGTATTCACGTATTCATGGCAGATCAATATTCGGTCAATGCAGTTCAGTTCAGTATCTCAGCAGTTCAGTAATCATGTATTCATTGTGTTTAGTATGCAAGTGTTATGAAAGTTCATGGTTCCACCAGACCCGTTTAAGGTCCGGAGTTAGCAGAAGTTACAGTCAGGACAATCATTCGAGGACGAATGATGCCAAGGGGGAGATAATGTAATACCCCTTACATTCGGACTAGGTATGGATATGTTAAATGGGTATTAATTTGATATTTTAGACATATGAAGTCCTAGCGGGATGATTGTGGGTGAAAATAATTGTTTCAAAATCAAGATGGAAAGTGAGGTGCATAAGATTTGACAAAATCGACTAAGTTTGCAGAAGGTCTGTATTCCATCAGTGTTTAGTGAAAAAATGTAAGGAATTTTAGAAAACATAAAGCATGAAAGTTGTAGGCCATTGAAATAGATTTCCAACGATATATTATGGAGCCCGAACGGATCTCTGTGCAAAAGGTTATGTGCGTTTTCTGGAACAGTACGCGCATGCGCGAACACTCGCGCGAACAAGCCTTCAGGTGCGCGAACTCGCGCGTGGGAGGCAGTGTTACTGCCGTTGAGCGCGAACTCTCGCGCAAACAGGCCTCCAGGTGCACGAACTCGCGCGTGGGGGGGCGTTTTAAAGCTATATTTCGTCCCCCACAGCCCCAAAATATAAAAACTTGCTCTAGAAAGGGGAACTCTCAAAAACCTAACTCCTTAAGGGTCCTTCCACCACCCAAGGTAAGTTCTAATGGTGATTTTAAGTTAATTTCAATTTTCCAACATCTTATTAACATGGGTATACCCTCCATATCATTAGATATTCGATTGGAACACCATTGTCTAGAGAAGAAACCCTAGAACTCGAATTCTAGAAGATTAAACGTCAATAAGGTAATATCTTCACCCTCTAATTAATTCTAACATTGGTTTAATGATTATAAACCCTAGTTCATGAGATATGAGTTGATGGGTTTGATAGAAAAGCATGAAAAGTTATAGGATTGGGTTGTTGATTGTTGATTATTGATTAAAGATATCGTTTATCTTATGGGTGATAAAGAAGGGTATTGAACATAGCAATTTGATGCTTTAGAATTTATCTAGGAATAAGAGAATGGGTCATTGGGTGTAGAGACACCATTAATAAGGACTATGAAGCTTTATTTTCACCAAGTATTTTATAAGATGCTTAAGTGACCAAAACATGAGAATCATTGCTAATATGGAATCCCTTTGACTTGTATTGATTTAGATTAAAGTTGAAAGGGGTTGACAAACGTTGTATTATGCTCAAGAGCAGGAAGTTAAGGTATGTGAGGCTAACTCTCTATGTTTGGGAATTTTATTGATTCTCCCTACAGTACGTTTCTTTTACAACGTATCAATTGCCTCAGAAATACAGTTAAGCCTAGTTCCTTGAATAGTTGTAGAACTTCCATTCCCTAGCTTCATAACTCGTTCATGACTTTCATTCTGAACGTTGTGAGCTCAGTTCGTATTCAATATAGACTTGGGTTTGATCCCCCGAAGTCTCAGTATAGCTTACTCAGCATGTCATAAACAGTTGCAGTTTCAGTGTTCATAACCAGTTCAAGAATACATGTCTCATTCAAGTCCTATTCAGTATTCCAATATTATGTAACTCAGTAGAATTCAGTATTCCGGTATTATGTATTGCAGTATGATTCTCAGTTCCTGATTTTAAATCCCTGAATGTTGAACACCTATCTTTGGGCCTGAGGCCGCAGCTAGTGTTTTATGCATCTTTGGGCCTGAGGCTGCAGCTAATGCTTTATGCATATTTGGGCCTGAGGCCACAGCTAATGCTTTATGCATCTTTGGGCCTGAGGCCGTAGTTTATGCTTTATGCATTTTGGACTTGAGGTCGCAGTTATGTATACGTATACGTGGGCCCGAGGCCACAGCTTATGCACATATATATATATTGGGACTGAGGCCGCAGTTTAATATTCAGATAAGCAGGTTGTTCATCATTCAGAAGAGGGAGTATTCATATCCTTACTTCCTTTATTAAGTTCAGTTATCAGTTATCAGCTATCTTTTCAGTTATCAGTTCAGTTATCAGTTATCAGTTATCAGTTCGGTTATCAGTTGTGAGTTGTCTTTTTAGTTATCCGTTCAGTTACCAGTTCTCACTTCAGTTTCAGTTTCAATAGTTATCATTTCAGTTATCAGCTTAGTTTCAGTTTCAGCATTTATAATTCTTTCTTTCAGTTGCTTTACATACCAGTACAATTTAAATGTACTGACGTCCCTTTTTGCCCGGGACCTGCATCTCACAATGCAGGTAATGATTAACAGGTTGATGATTCAGAGCGCTAAGATTCTCGTACCAGCTAATTTGGTGATCCCCAGTTCTTTCGGGGCATTATCATTACCTTACAGTTTTCAGTACTTAAAGGCGGTCAGTATTTTCAGTATATTATTAGAGGCTTCATAGACTAGAGTAACAGTTAGACAGAGTCACAGAATTTTCATATTAAGCCATGTTGGCTACAAATATGTTTCAGAATTGTATTAGTATTTCCGCACTTTGATTTATATCATCAACAATTTTTAGTATATCAGCATGTGTTAGTTTATCTTCTGCATTCAGTATGTTATGATACCACATGTTGATTCAGCCAGCCAGTTGGTTCGCTCGGTCACATGTAGTCGGGCACCGAGTGCCGTGTTACGTCCAGGCCCAGGTTCGGGGCGTGACAAGAAGAAAGATAGGTGGGGAGACCTATCACCACATCAAGCGAGTCAATGCCGTTGACAAGGACAAATGGTGGGACAACGAAATCGAAAGCATATTGAATTGGAGTGGGTACGAACCTGGCAAGGGGCTTGGCAAGAACCTCCAAGGAATTGCTAAGCCCATAAAACTCAAGAAGCATGGCACCACCTTCGGTCTGGGATATGAGTATACCTGGAAAGAATTCAACGATTGTTCGCCACCATGGCGCGGTCCTTACTATCCATTAGAGCAGCCGATACCGCGCTTGGAACAGACTTTCCAACCGGTCGAAGTTATCTATAGGTCAGAAGAAGAGGAAGCACTGGCAGCAGTGAGGAATTTGTTCCTGGAAGACGATGATATGGATTGTTGTGTCATTTTCGAGGAGGAGGGGGAGGAAGGCCCTTCCATACAGGCTGTAAGCAGAGGAGCATGCCTCAATAACTGGACCATCAGAACCACCAGAGCCCGGCGAGCCTCGGGGTAGCAAGGTTGAACAAGCATCATGCACTATCTTTTATTTTTACTAATTAACTTTCTTTTCGCATTTTAAATTTCCACAATAAGATCTTCAATGTTCAAAACAGTTATGGAATTTATCAAAGCATTTTGATTTTTCTTATAAATCAACACTCTTATTATTTTCTCTCATTACTTTACTTATACATCATTACTATTACTTATCTTGATGAACCAATGACTGTGACGTGCAATGAGACAACGCAACAAACGGATATAGATTCAGAGGAAGATGACATACCGGAGGAGATTGTTAAGGAAGTTGAGAATTTTGAAAACAGACCAAAGTCCAACCTGGACGAGACAGAAATTGTTAATCTGGGGGATAAAGAGAATGTCAAAAAAACACGAATCAGCATTCACTTATCGTCGTTAGAAAAGAAGGAATACACGGAATTTCTAAGAGAATATGAGGACATACTCGCCTAGTCGTATGACGACATGACGGGCCTGAGCACGTCTATTGTGGCTCACAAACTGCTAACCGATCCGACATGTCCGTCGGTAAAGCAGAAGCTCAGAATGTTCAAGCCGGATATGAGTCTGAGAATCAAGGAAGAAGTCACCAAGCAGGTCAAAGCCAAGGTCCTCAGGGAAGTGGAATACCCAACATGGTTAGCCAATATTATGTCGGTACCAAAGAAGGATGGGAAGGTTAGAGTCCCTGTTGACTACTGGGATCTCAACCGGGCCAGTCCGAAAGACGACTTCCCCTTGCCAAATATACACATCCTGATTGACAATTGTGCCAAGCACGAATTGCAATCATTTGTGGATTGTTTCGCCGGTTACCACCAGTTCTGGATGGATGAAGAAGATGCTTAGAAAACGGCTTTCATTACGCCGTGGGAAATGTACTGCTACAAGAGGATGCCGTTTGGGTTAAAGAATTTAGGGGCCACCTACATGAGGGCTATGACCACCATTTTTCATGATATGATACATAAGGAGATCGAGGTGTACGTAGATGATGTTATCATCAGGTCCAAGAAGGCCACCGATCACACGGAAGATTTGAGAAAGTTTTTCAATAGGTTGCGAAGGTACAACCTGAAACTGAACCCCGCAAAGTGTGCATTTGGGGTTCCCGCTGGAAAATTACTTGGGTTTATTGTGAGTCTCTGAGGAATAGAGCTGGATCCATCAAAGGTCAAAGCTATTCAAGAATTTCCACCGCCAAAGAATAAGAAGGACGTGATGAGTTTCTTGGGGAGACTCGACTACATCAGCCGGTTCATAGCCCAATCTACGATCATCTGTGAGCCGATCTTCAAGATGTTGAAGAAGGATGCCGCCACCAAGTGGACTGATGAATGCCAGAAAGCTTTCGACAGGATCACGGAATACTTGTCAACACCACCAGTTTTGGTCCCGCCCGAGCCGGGTAGACCTTTACTACTCTACATTACAGTATTAGATGGTGCCTTCGGTTGCGTCCTGGGGTAGCATGATGAAACAGGGAGGAAAGAGCAGGCCATTTACTACCTCAGCAAGAAGTTCACTCCGTACGAAGCCCGGTATTCTCTGTTAGAGCGCACCTGCTGTGCTTTGACTTGGGTCGCCCAGAAGCTACGGCATTACTTCTGTGCCTATACTACATATCTCATATCAAGGATGGACCCTTTGAAGTACATCTTTCAGAAGCCCATGCCCACTGGCAAGCTCGCCAAGTGGCAAATCCTGTTGAGTGAATTCAACATTGTCTACGTAACTCAGAAGTCAATCAAGGGACATGCACTAGCAGATCACCTTGCTGAAAATCCCGTAGATGGAGAATACGAACCCCTGAAGACGTATTTTCCTGACAAAGACGTATCATTCATTGGAGAAGACATTGCAGAATCCTATGATGGCTGGAGAATGTTTTTCGACGGAGCAGCAAATTTCAAAGGAGTTGGCATAGGAGCAGTCCTAGTATCAGAAACCAGTCAGCATTATCCGGTGTCTGCAAAGCTCAGGTTCCCGTGCACCAACAACATGGCCGAATATGAAGCCTGCATCTTAGGGCTCAAGATGGCCATTGACATGAACATACAAGAGTTGCTAGTAATTGGGGATTCAGACCTACTCATACATCAGGTTCGAGAAGAATGGGAAACCAAGAACTCCAAGATACTCCCGTATCTGCATCACGTGCAGGAGTTGAGAAAGAGGTTCACAAAGACAGAATTCCGACATGTTCCTAGAATCCGGAATGAATTCGCCGATGCATTGGCTACCCTATCATCCATGATACAACATCCAGACAAAAATCTTCATTGATCCCATTCCAGTAAAGATCCAGGAACAGCCAGCTTATTGTGCCCATGTTGAAGGAGGACTCCTGATTTGGGACTATTAAGGTGTGTTGACGCAATGGAAACATCTAAGCTGCTGGAAGAAATCCACGCTGGGACCTGTGGTCCACATATGAACGGCTTTGTCTTAGCCAAGAAGATACCCCAGGCTGGTTACTTTTGGATGACTATGAAAACGGACTGCATCCAGTATGTTCGGAAATGCCACCGCTGTCAGATACATGCAGACATGATAAAGGTGCCTCCAAACGAGCTTAATGTAACAAGCTCACCATGGTCGTTCGCCGTTTGGGGGATGGATGTTATTGGAGCAATTGAGCCTGCCGCTTCCAACAGACACAGATTTATCCTGGTAGAAATCGATTATTTCACCAAATAGGTCGAAGCAGCATCTTACAGAGCAGTAACTAAGAAAGTCGTGGCAGACTTTGTCCGCGACCGTATTGTTTGTCGATTCGGGATTCCAAAATCAATCATCACTGATAATGGATCCAACCTCAACACTGACTTGATGAATGCTATATGTGAAACCTTCAGGATCAAACACAAGAATTCCACAGCCTACAGGCCCCAAATGAATGGAGCCGTAGAAGCCGCCAACAAAAACATCAAGAAGATATTGAGAAAAATGATAGAGAAGCATAAGCAATGGCACGAAAAGCTATCATTTACTCTGTTGGGGTATCGCACCACTGTCCGAACATCAACTGGGGCAACCCCCTATGTGCTGGTTTATGGTACAGAAGATGTCATTCCCGCCGAAGTAGAAATTCCTTCCTTAAGAATCATACAGGAAACTGAGCTCGACGATGCAGAATGGGTGAAGAGTCGTTACGAGCAGCGGGCTCTTATATATGGAAAAAGAATGAATGCAGTTTGCCACGGTCAGCTTTATCAGAACAGAACGTCCAGAGCCTTCAACAAAAGAGTCAAACCGAGACAATTCACACCAGGGCAACTGGTATTAAAGAAAATTTTTCCGCATCAAGATGAAGCCAAAGGGAAATTCTCTCCCAACTGGCAAGGTCCATACATGGTTCACCGGGTTCTGACAGGAGGAGCCCTTATACTTGCAGAAATGGACGGAGAAGTTTGGCCAAAACCAATCAATTCAGATGCAGTCAAGCGCTAAATTGAACTACGTCTGACCTGATTCCTGTTTAAGAGGGGATACGTAGGCAGCCTTATGGGTTCGGTCATAATTCAATAAAAATTTCATTTCCCCCGCAATTGGAACTGGGCAGAATTTTGAGGAGGACCCTCAAAATTCCAAAGTAATTTCAGTCAATCATCGCAAGTAGCCGTCAGAAGCATCAACCCGTTAAACTGGGGCAGAATTTTGAGGAGGACCCTCAATATTCCGTAGCAAGAGGGGTTGCAATGTCTTGAGCCACGTCACAGTCGTCGGTTCATCTAAAAGTTATTTCTTATATATATACTTATGTAATATTTTTACAAATTCATGCATGTTTATTATCGAAATCGCCTTGTTCAGTAACGCTACCCCCAATGATACATACCGTATCACCAGATCAAAGCCGAACAGATCAAGCAGAGCCAGCGGGGATGAGAACTAACCTTCCCCCTCTACAAAACTCACGATTTTTCTTTGGATGCAGACACTTGGATTACGAAAGCATCTAACATACTACAAACTCACGAGACAAACGTTGTTCAGGAATACAACCCTCAGAATTGTTGCACTTACCAACATTTGCTATCCACGCACGCCGGTGATATTCTCTATACCGCAATGTTCCCAGCAGTCACAATATGGTAACCTGTTATCAGCTAAGAAACCCTATTACCATTTGCCGTTTTATCTGCATTTTCTACATTGGATAAGGCTACCATTCTGCCTTCCGAGACTAAACACTGTCTCCATCTGCATTTTTAGCATTTGCATAAGGCTACCATTCTGCCTTCCGAGACTAAACACTGTACTCCATCTGTCATTTCGTCATCGTCGTGGGCTGAAAAGATCGACCACCTTATTACATTTTGCATGGCTAGAAAGATACGCCGCCTTAGATTTTGCTNCTTTGAAACTTCAAATAAGCGTAATATCCTTCCCTTTTAGGATTAATAGTCCTAAATGCCTCCAGGACTGATAGGAATGGGACGGGTAATAGCATGCAATAAGTAATCGAGACCAATCCGCGCTTTAATACCTTAACGGGGTGGGAAAGGTAGATATGGATATGATGACCACGCGATAATGTCACGTGTAGTCCCTCATTGAGGAGTGATTACCGGACATTGTGTGGGGTGATCCATATTTTTAATAAACATAGGAACCCCCCCCCCCCCCTTCCCTTATTCTTTATTCTTTTTTTTCAGCATTGTAACTCCTTATTTAAAAATCAGCTCTTTGATTGTTCTTTCAAATTTGTTTACTTTCAAACCATTATGTATTGAAATCCCCTCTTACTTGAGCCTTATCTGCTTACGTGTTAATTGTACCCCAAATTCACAATAACTGTCTAGCCGGAAACCACACTAGTGGATCCTGAGGGGTGCCTAACACCTTCCCCTTAGGATAATTTCAAGCCCTTACCCAATCTCTGGTTATTCAAACAAGCTTAGAGTTGGATCTCTATTGGTGTCCTAATGCACCTTAATCATTAGGTGTCGACTCTTCAAATGCAAACCCAGTTCCCAAAAGGAACGAGTTGTCCCTCCAAATGTCATAAACCCGATTTCGCGAGAAAAAGGGGGCGCGACACACATAAGTCAATATTTGGTTGACTTTTCCAACTTAAACTTCTAAATAGGAGACTAAGTGTCTCATTTCACACCGAAATCACTCCGGACCCGAACCAACCAACACGATACGATGAATTACAGCTACGAAACACATAAGGAACCAGAAATGGGAAAAACGGGGCTATAACTCATGAAACGACCGGCCGGGTCGTTACAGTTTCAATTGTCTATGCCATAGCCAAATATCAGATTTCCTTTATTTGTCCTTAGAACTAAACAAACATACTGATATTGCTTTGCCTAACTCTTTCACACTTTGTGACTCCAAGTCCAATGCTTCGCATAACTGATTCACACTTTGTGACTCCAAGTCCAAATAATACAACTTTCCTCGTATGCCTTGTTCGATGTCCTTGTTCGATGTCCTTAAATACATAACATTCAAGCCAATATATCACAATACAAGATAGAATAGTGGTAATTTGAGAAACTAACAACAGATTAAATCAAATGATGGAACTACTAAGATAGAGTCTAAGTTCAAAGTAATAATAAAATACAAAGATCCGTCCCTAGTGAAAGATGTCGAAGAACTGTTAGATACCCAATTTTTTCCTGTATATTTCAATATGCAAAATACCTTTAAAATAGCTTGTATATGCATATATAAGCATGTCCCAATGTTTTAATATTTTTTCCTAATTTTTAAAGATTTTTAAATCAATTTATTGCTTTATTTTTATCAGGAAAAACCCAATAATTACTCCAAAAAATATCATTTTTGGTGATTTATTTATTGGATTATCATACCTATACTAAAATATAGCTAACATAATTTTCGCATATTTTTGTAAATTTGCTTAGTATTTTTAAAGCTAAATTGCATATAACTGCAATATTAGCCTATTTTAAGATTCAATCGTGTTTGTATTTATAAAATTAACTCCAATATTTTTTATTTAATAATTATGTATTATTAATCATTTTAGTACTTTTAATTTATTCCCAAAAATTATTTTACTATTTTTGTAAAATAAACAAGGGAAAAATGGCTATTTCAATATTAGCCCATTTTCATTTCAATTTTGGCCTGATTTGGCACCCAATTGAACCCAATCCTAAAACCCAATTACCCAGCCCAAATCTTAAACTACCTGACCCACGACCCTTTAAAAATAACCCGCCCGGATCCCTATTCAATCCAGGTCATTGATCACAATGATCAACGGCCACCATTTAACCTTTCCTTTTTTAATTTCCCATTACCCCCAAACCCTAGTCATTTTGCGCCTGCAGCCGCCCTTGAATTCTCTTTTCTCCCAATTCTCTCAAGCTCCCTCAGAAACCCTAGCCGCCTCCCTCCACTTCCACCCTAAAATCACCTGAATCCATGGCTACCAAATCCATTAAAGGCCTGTACCTGCCTCCTACGACTCCTATATGCCTGGTTACTATGGTTTCGAGGTCAGACCTTGAAAAAGCTTGGCCAAGACTTTGTTTCACTCGAGTTCTATGGCTGTCTCCGACCTTGCTCCGGCCAGCCATGGCTGTTCAAGCCTGATCTTGACTTCTCCTGCTTAGACCAATGACTTTCCAAGCCTTTCTCACCATCTGGGTTCTTCTGAAACCCTAGCCTTCGAGGTTCTTCTGATTCTTTTAGATCCGTTGTATATCTGTGTTTTCTCTAAGATTTTATACATTTTCTCAAAGTTTCTTCCAAAACATTACCTTCAAAATCTTTACCTTTTCCGATTTAGGGTTCTGTTAAGTCATTTCAAAGCTTTTCTGATTTTTAACACGTTCTACTGTGCTTCTTATGTTATTCTTCTACTGTGTTTCTTATGTTGATTCTTCTACTGTGTTTCTTATGTTGTTCTTCTGCTGTGTTTCTTATATTAAAAGTCTTAGTTCTTCTTAAGGTTTCTGATTTTATTCTCTTTGTTGATATTTTCACCTGATTCTCTTATCATTCATCTCTATACTCGATTGATAGTGAAAACCCCAAATTTAGGGTTCATTCGAGTTTTGAGACTGTTTGCTATGCGATTTGCTTGATCCTCATCTCTGAATTTGTTTGATTTCGAAGCCCTAATTCCTTTGAACCTATTCGAGCTTCTGAAAACTGCTTCGTCTATTTGAAGCTGCTCGACTGGATTCAAAGTCCTGGTTTCAACTTCTGTTTCTCTATGTGATTTGGTTTCTTGCAATCTTTGAACTAAACTATACCTTCCAGAAAGGTCTTTTACTAGACTCTTTTGCATGCTTCTGATACCCTCTTCTCCCTATTACTAAGTGGACCTATGTGACTACCATGTTTCACTATCTACAGACTTTGTAATTATTATTGTTGCTTCTCTATACCATGACTTAACCTCACATGCCTAATGTTTGTGCACTTTTATATATGCTAAATTTCCCTCTCAAAATAACCCTTAGTTGTGGACTGATTTCAGACCTCCTTGTGTAAGTCTGATTGATTCTTTCCTTGTTTTACTAATTTCCCTGTTTCTAAGGTCGATTTGAAAACTTTCCTTAGCCTTTCGATTCTCCTATTTCTGACTTGGTTTATTTGTAACTTCGAATCCCTGACTCCTTGATTTACTATGTGCTGATTGATTTATTGTGTTTCTTACCTTATTTGGTTAACCGTGTATTTCAAATATTCTTCATTAATTCTTCCCTTAATTAAACTCCTATGTATTTACCCCCAATTGTCTACTTTGCACAAGATGTTTACTTGATCTCCTTCCTTAAATAATTTATGTCCATTTACGTTTGGTTTTAACTCCTTGATTAAAGGAAGTCCATATACTGATTGATTTTAATTGGTACATAGTTCCATAATTACTACTAAACTATGATTCTTGCCTTATTTCTGCACCTGTTTTCAAACTATAAATGCCCTGCACTCTCATTAACACAACACACACACTCTTAGTTTTCTGAACTCACACTCACATTCAAAAAAAAGCATTCTCTCTTGTTACTTGTACTGTGGCCTGTTTTTCAAAGTCCTGCTACTGCTTTTACTGTATTTTGCCTCCTTGAAACTGGTATGTACTGATTAAGATTTTCAGCAATCACAAACAATGTGTTTATTTAATACCTTTACTTGCATGTCTGCCTACTGTTTGTGCTCAGTTCAGCGTTTACTTTAGCATGCTATAATCTTCTCCTATTATGAATCCCAAACCCCCATACCCCAATGTGTTTGATATTAATGGTTTGTTTGAGGCATGACAGTATTAAATATTATTGTCTATGGCTCAAACTTGATTGCCCTGGAATTATAACCTCTGTGTCACCATCATGTGTTGTGTATTCTTGTTGATTCTGTAAGTATAACAGCACTCTCTATTGTTGTGTATGCCCAGGATTAGCTAATGCCTAAGTACATAAGCTCTTTGGCAATTTCCCCAATCCCTGAACCCTTTGTATGACTTCTTTATGACTGTTTCCCAGCCCCTTCTCCCTCTTCTGTACTTTCTTAGTTCTTTAAAACTCTATTTTCTGCACTTGCACTCTCTCTTAGACTTAAGTTCCGCCCCCCTCTTGTGAGCCTTGCCTTGGGACCCTTTGAGTTCCCTCTGAACTTGGACACTTGAGGGCTGGCACTTCCACACTGCACTTGTCCCCTACTCTGGTGATACAATTTGGGTGTGAGCACCGCCCTGAGTCCCATTGAGGCTCTTAGGGAACTCTGACACACTCAAATAGGTGAAAGGCTTTGGATCAATGGTCTTTGAGTTGGTCTATCTCATAATTCAGACAGGAAGTCTGAATCAGGCTCTCCTTTGGTTGTACTTTTTTTTTACTTTTTTTGATGTAATTTTATTCATTCTGGTTTGTAATAAGTTGTAATAAACACTTGGGGCTGGCTAGTGAAAAAAGGGGATGGGTAACTATGCATGTACATGGTAGAAAATCATGCCTATAGGTCTATTACAATTCTGCATATGCAAATACATATAGAAATCATGCCTATAGATCCATTACAATTCTGCATATGTAAATACAGGTAGAAAATCATGCCTACAGGTCTATTACAATTCTGCATATTCAAATACATATAGAAATCATGCCTATAGGTCTATTCTAATTCTGCATGCTCAATACACATAGAAATCATGCCTATAGGATTGTTACAATTCTGCATATTCAACTCCGCCTAGAAATCATGCCTATAGGATTGTTCCAACGCCATTCAAACTGCATTTAGATACCATGTCTATAAGGTTCGACTTCTGCATTTAGACACCATGTCTATAAGGTTCAATTTCTGCATTTAGATACCATGTTTATAAGTTTTAAAACAAGTCCTGCATCTAGAAACCACGTCTATAAGTGTCTAAAATCAGCAATATGTAGAAAACATGCCTATAGGAGTTTCTAAATGAATCTGATTCGCCTCACTCAGTGTTAGATACAAAATCAGTAATAATGGATACTGTCAGTTGCAGAACTTGTAATTAATTCGTTTAAATTCAGCCTCTCTTTAATAATCTGAATGCCTCGCTTAATCAAAGTTTAGCAAGCATGCCTATAGGGTTTTCAAACAATTCATTCGAGTTTTAATGTCTTATTACCTTCTAAATTCAGTAGATATCATGTCTATAGGACCTCGTCTTAACACTTAGGCAAGCCATAGGGTAAAACTATAAACTGAATCTGTTTTAACAATTACAACCAGTAGGCAGGCCTGATTCGGGCTTCTTATCTGAATTATGTAATGAACCAGTCTGCCTCAATTCTTAAATTCTCTCACACATTTAGTATTTAATCAGACCTAAACAGTATGTGAAAGTCATGCTAATTATGTGCTTTTCTGTTCGAGGAGGTATAATTGAGCCCCTGTTTGTTTATATGATTTCCCCCTAAAATATGCAATATGTGTTTTGTATGTCGCCTAAGATTTTTTTACCTTTCGAAACCTCAAATAAGCCCAATATCCCTCCCCTTTTAGGGTTAGTAGTCCTATGTGCCTCCGGGACTGATAGGATTGGGGCGGGTAATAACATGCAGTAAGTGATCGAGACCATTCCGCGCTTTAATACCTTAACGGGATGGGAAGGGTAGATATGGATATGATGACCACGCGATAATGTCACGTGTAGCCCCTCATTGCGGAGTGATTACCGGGCATTGTGTGGGGTGATCCATATCATTAATAAACCTAGGACCCCTCTCCCTTTATTCTTTATTTCTTTCTTTTCAGCATTTTAACTCTTTATTTTAAAAATCAGCTTTTCTAATTACTCTTTCAAACCTTGTTTACTTTCAAACCTTTATGTGATGAAATCCNAATGCTTTTATGCCAATTGTTGATATTAAATAGCCGAGTCCGGTGGGGGAAAAGGCGTAACCTTATTTTCTTGTAGATAATGAGGCACGAAATCCCCAGATTCGGCATGGTTACCAACATCCACCCAAAACTGCTAAACTGGTTCTATGATCTTCATTCCAGTGACCAGACTCTCGTCCGAAAATATCTAAGGAATCTACCCTCCCTCCCGAAATCCAACCCAACAACAAGATCATAGAAGCCGCTACCCTATTTTGGGATTGTGAGAGATCCGTATTCCGCTTTGGGGAAATTAAGATGACACCCTTGCTAGAAGAAATAGGAGGATTAGCCGGTTTGTTATGGGAGACTCCAGGTTTATTGATGCCTGAGAACCACAAGGGCAAGGGTTTCCTCAAGATGATGGGTCTGAAGAAGAATCCAGAACTGACATGCCTCAAAGAATCCTATATCCCCTTTGACTATTTGTACGAGAGGTACGGTTACAGCAAATCCTACCGTACCTATCCTGATGAGTTTGCCATTACCTCATTAGGGCATATTCATCGAAGGGTCTTTGTATTCATGTTCTGTTTCCTAGGGTTGATTGTGTTTCCAATGAAGAAAGCAATAATCCACACCCGACTAGCCATGGTCACTAAAATCTTAATGGAAGGGATTGGAGGGCAACCATTCAGCATTGTGCCCATGATCATCGCGGAAATATACCGAGCCCTAGAAAAGTGTCAACGAGGAGCTAGTCACTTCGAAGGTTGCAATTTACTACTTCAGTTGTGGCTCGTGGAGCATCTACAAAAGGGTGAATATCGACAAGAGATTCAACGAAGGGACTGGGACGATCATATTGCCTTCCATCACCCAAAGCGAATGAATTATATCCCTGATATGTTTGCTCAGCCAGAGGATGCCAAAGGATGGTTCGAGCTATTTGATAATTTGACCGAGGAGCAAGTACAATGGATGTTCGAATGGTTTCCGACCGAGGAGTTCATCGCCCGATCCCGAGATGCACCTTTCCTGATATTAATCGGTCTAAGAGGAACGTATCCTTACTTACCTCTCCAGGTTATGAGGCAAGCTGGTAGGAAGCAGGTTGTACCCAAGGTCGACAAGATGAGTCACTTCCGGGCTGACTTCCAGGATGATGATAGTCCTTACAAGAGCCAAGCTAAGCATAAGTGGCACTGCAAGATTATCATGGGGAGAGATACCATCGAGCCAGACAGATATCACGCTGGCTGTACTCCCTACTATTCAGGCTGGTTGGAGGATAATCATAATGGTCTGAGTCAACCTGGGTTTGTTCGAGGTCACAGGATCATAGATGAAAAGGCCGAGGCACAGGTCAAATACAATCAACTACGCAAGAGGATCCGGGAGTGCGAAAGCGAACATCGTGAGATACAGGAAGCATATCAAAAGCTAATTGAGGAATGGAAGGACATAGACATCAATGCCAACAAGCGACTAGGATACCTGGAGCGAGGCATAGTGGAGCTAGAGAGAAGGTTTCTCAAAAGGGTCGAAGACTGACGGAATGCTGAAGGAAACGAAGGCGGACATCTAGCCAGAGCCTACCTGCTGCTGGGACTGCGCGAGTTAGGGAAGCTGTTCGATGGAGCCAGGGATGCCGAATTTGGGGAAGGTCCTTCTGGGACCAAATAGATAGGAGTTTTCATTTTGCTTTATAAAATGTAATAAGGCCAATGGCCACTAGCAACTTTCATTTCCTATATTTAGTGTCGATTTGGGATTCGTCTGTTTTTTATCAATAAAATGAGGCATTTAGCATTCAAAGTTCTCCAAATCAACTTGTCGCTAGGCCTACCTCGGGCATAAAGAGGTCCCCAAATTAGGACACGCTTTACGTTCCCGCACTACGTGTTTAAATATGGCAACATTTTTTATGATCCTCACTGACTTGTTACCTTTTTGTTTTTACTTTTTGTTTATTTATTCCCCTCCCCAAAGGTTAGTTCGTGCACTCTGGCAACATCATCATATTCCACGAGATCCAGGGGCCCTCCACCCACTCCTCCTCTTAGTCCTGTCAAAAACAAGAATAAAGGGAAGATGGAAGATTTGAACAATGCCAGAAAGGAAAACTCAACTGAACGGGTAGAGGTCACTCACGGTCACAGTACTCTGGTTCCCAAGGAAAATGCATCCCAATTGGAACAAAAGCTGCTGAAATTCCAAGAAGAACTTGATCAGGTCCGGAATCTGGCGAATCTGTCATTTTCCCTCACTACTCCAGACATCAATTTCCCAAATGCTCAGAACCCTACACCTCCACAGAACATTCTAAAGCAACAAAACCATCCCGCTCCTCACCACCACTGCAACACCTGCCATACCTCAAATAACACCCCGCTGCTCATCCCAGAACTCCAGAACTCCACAAATGACCACTGCCACACCCACCATAATACCCCCATCTACGTGGAGACTATGCCACACTCTACCCAACCCATCTCAAACACACCCGAGCCTGATGATAAAGACCTGCTCATTAGAAACCTGGCTGAAGAACTTAAGAAATTGACTAGCAGAATTCAAGGCGTTGAAGGAAGTAAGGGAATTGAAGGGCTGAACTACGAAGATCTTTGCATATAGCCCGATGTCGAACTGCCCGAGGGGTACAAACCTCCTAAGTCCGAGATGTTTGATGGTGCAGGGGATCCAAGGGTCCATTTGAGAACGTACTGTGACGAGCTGGTTGGAGTAGGAAAAGACGAGAAAATCCGCATGAAGCTTTTCATGAGGAGCTTGAAAGGAGATGCTTTGTCCTGGTACATTAGCCAAGATCCAAAGAAGTGGTCGAACTAGGTAAGCATGGCGTCCGACTTTATGGACAGGTTCAGGTTCAACACGGAGAATGCGCCGGATGTGTTCTATATTCAAAATCTAAAGAAGAAGCCCACAGAAACATTCCGCGAGTATGCTACTCGCTGGAGGTCCGAAGCTGCTAAGGTTAGACCTGCCTTAGAAGAAGAACAAATGAACAAATTCTTCGTTCGGGCTCAAGACCCACAGTATTATGAAAGATTGATGATGATCGAGAGCCACATATTTTCTGACATCATCAAGCTGGGAGAGAGGATCGAAGAGGGTATCAAAAGTGGTATGGTTACGAACTTCGAGGCCTTGCAAGCTACAAATAAGGCCTTACAGTCAGGAGGTGTGTCCAAGAAAAGGGACGTAGGAGCCGTAATGGTGGCACAGAGAACCAAATCTCCCGTCAAATACCAAACCTACCCAATGCCTCCACTCACATATCAACCTACTCCAAACTACCAAGCACCCTCACCCTCTTACCAAACTCCACCACCCACTTATCAATCACCTCCACCGCCCGCATATCAGCCTACTTCACCCAAATATTCCCAGCCCGCACATGTTTACCAAGCCTACAATGCTCAACCATCCCACTATCAATCTCCTCCCGCACGCCAAAACTTCCCTAGACCTTGACCAAACTTTGACCGAAGGCCTCCGAAACAATACACAGCTATTGCTGAACCTATTGACCCGTTGTATGAAAGACTCAAAGCTGCTGGTTACGTCACCCCTATCCCGGCTGCTCCTGAGAACCCTTCTCAGTGGGTTAATCCAAATAAATCCTGTGCATACCATCCCGGCATGAAAGGACACACCATTGACGAATGTCGCTGCCTGAAAGACAAGATCCAGGATTTAATTGACAACAAGATTATTGTGGCAAAGGAACCTGCTCCAAATATCCGCAATAACCCTCTGCCAGACCACAAGGGAGGAGGCGTTCACATGATTGAAATAGAGGATGATTGGGATCCCAAGGGATCGATCGGTTTGATCACAGAAGGTGATGACCCAAAGAAACCAATAGTCACCCTTAATCCGATCGTAGTCCAGATTCAGCCCTCTGGGGACGCCGAGGTAAATATGTCCATGCCACTTGAGTTTGAAGCATCATCATCTGCAAAGACGCCAATGCCAATTGAGGTCGAATTCGTGTCTCCGGCAAAGGCACCTCGAAGTTGCATTTTTACCGCCCAAGGTGCATGCTCCGTTCGGAGTAAAGATAGCCACGCCAATGCCAGTGGCGATATCAGCCATGACACCATTCCATACAAAGGCTATACCATGGGACTATACAGCCGAGGCAAGAAGGAAAGGAAAGGTTATGTTCGGAGAGGCTATTGCGGCACAGGGTATGACGAGAACAGGTAGAGTTTATACCCGGAACATCTGGCTGAGTCAAGCAAGCAGGCTTCTAGCCGGCCAACCGTCACCGAGACCGGGCCAGATGACCTTTGGAGAAAGATACAGGCCAAGGAATACTCAGTCATTGACCAACTGAACAAAACACCGGTGCAAATTTCTATCCTTGCTTTGTTGTAAAGTTTCGATGCACACAAGAATGCCCTGCTAAGGGTGCCGAGTGAAGCATATGTGCCAAGCAACATCACCGGCAGAGAGATGGCTAACATCGTAGGATAGGTATTGAAAGTCACAAGATCACTTTTCATGAAGATGAGTTGCCACCAGAAGAGTTGAGTCACAACAAGGCATTGCACATCATCGTACAATGCGAAGATTATTTTGTCACCAGAATTCTGATTGATGGAGGGTCCAGCCTCAACATTTGTTCGTTGGTAACACTCAGGACGTTGGGTAAGGGACTGCACAAAATAAAGGACGGAGCCATCAACGTGAAAGCTTTCAACGGTTCCCAAAGGTCCATCATTGGGGAAATTAGCCTGTGTTTACAAATGGGGCCTACTTGGTTCGATGTTGATTTTCAAGTGATAGACGTGCCGGCATCTTACAATCTGTTGTTGGGACGACCCTGGATTCATGCTGCTGGGGCCGTAGCATCAACACTACATCAGGCGGTGAAGTTTGAGTGGAATCACCAGGAGGTGATCATCCACGGTGATGGTAGCAATCCTATATACAGTCGCCAGACCATCCCGGCAATCGGAGGCAGAAGAAAGATAGGTGGGGAAACCTATCACCACATCGAGCGAGTCAACGCAGTTGACAAGGACAAATGGTAGAACAGCAAAATCAAGAGCATATTGAATTGGAGTGGGTACGAACCGGGTAAGGGGCTTGGCAAGAACCTCCAAGGAATCTCTAAGCCTATAAAACTCAAGAAACATAGCACCACCTTCGGTCTGGGATATGAGTATACCTGGGAAGAATTGAACAACTGGTCGCCACCATGGCGCGGTCCTTACTATCCGCTGGAATAGCCAATACCACGCTTGGAACAGACTTTCCAACCGACCGATGTTATCTATAGGTCAAAGGAAGAGGAAGCACTGGCAGCGGTAAAGAATTTGTTCTTAGAAGACGATGATATGGATTGTTGCGTCGTTCTCGAGGAGGAGGAGGAGGAAGGCCCTTCCATACAGGCCGTAGGCAAAGGAGCACGCCTCAATAACTGGACCATCAGAACCACCAGAGCCCGACGAGCCTCGGGGTAGAAGGCTGAACAAGCATCATGCACTATCTTTTATTCTTACTAGTTTTTTTCTTTCGCATTTTAAATTTCCGCAATAAGATCTTCAATGTTCAGAACATTTATGGAATTTATCAAAGCATTTCAATTTTCCTTATAAATCAACACTCTTATTATTTTCTTTCATTACTTTACTTATACAGCATTACTATTACTTATCTTGATGAACCGATGACTGTGACATGCAATGAGACAACGCGACAAACGGATATAGATTTAGAGGAAGATGACATACCGGAAGAGATTGTTAAGGAAGTTGAGAATTTTGAAAACAGGCCAAAGTCCAACCTGGACGAGACGGAAATTGTTAATCTGGGGAATGAAGAGAATGTCAAAGAAACACAAATCAGCGTTCACTTATCATCATCAGAAAAGAAGGAATACACAGAATTTCTAAGAGAATATGAGGACATATTCGCCCAGTCGTATGACAACATGACAGGCCTGAGTACATCTATTGTGGCCCACAAACTGCCGACTGATCCGACATGTCCGCCGGTAAAGCAAAAGCTCGGGAAGTTCAAACCTGATATGAGTCTGAAAATCAAGGAAGAAGTCACCAAGCAAGTCAAAGCTAAAGTTCTCAGGGTAGTCGAACATCCGACATGTTTAGCTAACATTGTGCCAGTAACAAAAAAGGACGGGAAGGTTAGAGTCTGTGTCGACTACAGGGATCTCAACCGGGCCAGTCCGAAAGTCGACTTTCCTTTACCAAACATACACATCCTGATCGACAATTGGATGGACGAAGAAGATGCTTAGAAAACGGCTTTTATTACGCCGTGGGGAATGTACTGCTACAAGATGATGTCGTTTGGGTTAAAGAATACAGGGGCCACCTACATGAGGGCTATGACTACCATTTTTCATGATATGATACACAAGGAGATCGAGGTGTACGTAGATGACGTTATCATCAAGTCCAAGAAGGCCACTAATCACATGGAAGATTTGAGGAAATTCTTCAATGGACTGTGGAGGTACAACTTGAAACTGAATCCCGCAAAGTGTGCATTTGGGGTTCCCGCCGGAAAGTTGCTTGGGTTTATCGTGAGCCGCCGAGGAATAGAACTGGATCCATCAAAGGTCAAAGCCATTCAAGAACTCCCACCGCCAAAGAACAAGAAGGACGTGATGAGTTTCTTGGGAAGACTCAACTACATCAGCCGGTTCATAGCACAGTCTACAGTTATCTGTGAGCCAATCTTTAAGATGTTGAAGAAGGACGCCGCTACCAAATGGGCCGATGATTGCCAAAAGATCTTCGACAGAATCAAGGAGTACCTATCAACACCACCAGTCTTAGTCCTGCCCGAGCCAGGTAGACCTTTGCTACTCTACATCGCAGTGTTAGATGGTGCCTTCGGTTGCGTCCTGGGGCAGCATGATGAAACAGGGAGGAATGAGCAGGCCATTTACTCTCTCAGGAAGAAGTTCACTTCGTACGAGGCCCGGTATTCTCTGTTAGAGCGTACCTGTTGTGATCTGACTTGGGTGGCCCAGAAGCTGAGGCATTACTTCTGTGCCTATACTACATATCTCGTATCAAGGATGGATCCTCTAAAGTACATCTTTCAGAAGCCCATGCCCACTGGCAAGCTAGCCAAGTGGCAAATCCTATTGAGTGAGTTCGACATCATCTACGTGACTCAGAAAGCAATCAAGGGACAGGCACTAGCGGATCACCTTGCCGAAAACCCCGTGAATGGAGAATACGAACCCCTGAAGATGTATTTTCCTGACGAAGAGGTATCATTCATAGGAGAAGACATTGCAGAATCCTATGATGGCTGGAGAATGTTCTTTGACGGAGCAGCGAATATCAAAGGAGTCGGCATAGGAGCAGTCCTAGTATCAGAAACCGGTCAGCATTATCCAGTGTCTGCCAAACTCAGGTTCCCGTACACCAACAATATGGCCAAATATGAAGCCTGCATCGTAGGACTCAAGATGTCCATTTACATGAACGTACAAGAGTTGCTAGTGATTGGAGATTCAGACTTACTCATACATCAAGTATGAGGAGAATGGGCGACTAAAAACTCTAAGATACTCCCGTATCTGTATCATGTACAGGAACAAAGAAAGAGGTTCACAAAGATAGAATTCTAGCATGTTCCCAGAATCCAGAATGAATTCGCCGATGCATTGGCCACCCTATCATCCATGATACAACATCCAGACAAAAACTTCATTAATCCCATTCCAGTAAAGATCCATGATCAGCCAGCTTATTGTGCCCATGTTGAAGAAGAAGCAGACGGAAAACCTTGGTGTCAGGATATCAAGGAATATTTGACAAAGGGAGAATACCCAGAACTTGCAAATCCTATTCAGAAACGCACGCTTCGGAGGCTGTCCAATAATTTCTTTCACAACGGAGGAATCCTATATAGGAGGACTCCTGATTTGGGATTACTAAGGTGTGTCGATGCAAAGGAAGCATCTAAGCTACTGGAGGAAATCCACGCAGGGACCTGTGGTCTACATATGAACGGTTTTGTCTTAGCAAAGAAGATCCTCCGAGCTGGTTACTTTTGGATGACTATGGAAACGGACTGCATTCAGTACGTCCGGAAATGCCACCGCTGTCAGATACATGCGGACATGATAAAGGTACCTCCAAATAAGCTTAACGCAACAAGATCACCATGGCCTTTCGCCGCCTGGGAATGGATGTCATTGGACCAATCGAGCCTGCTGCTTCCAACGGACATAGATTTATCCTGGCAGCAATTGACTATTTCACCAAATGGGTCGAAGCAGCATCATACAGAGCAGTGACTAAGAGAGTCGTGGCAGACTTTGTCCGCGACCGCATTGTTTGCCGGTTCGGGATTCTAGAGTCAATTATTACTGATAGCGGTTCCAACCTCAACAGCGATTTGATGAGAGCCATGTGTGAAACCTTCAAGATCAGACACAAGAATTCTACAGCCTACAGGCCTCAAATGAATGAAGCTGTAGAAGCTGCTAACAAGAACATCAAGAAGATATTGAGAAAATGTTAGGATATCGCACCACAGTCCGCACATCAACTGGGGCAACCCCCTACATGTTGGTTTACAGTACAGAAGCCGTCATTCCGGTCGAAGTGGAAATTCCTTCCCTAAGGATCATACAAGAAGCCGAGCTCGACGACGCAGAATGGGTGAGGAGTCGTTATGAGCAATTAGCCCTCATCGATGAAAAGAGAATGAATGCAGTGTGTCATGGTCAGCTTTATCAGAACAGAATGTCCAGAGCCTTCAACAAAAGAGTCAAGCCGAGATAGTTCACACCGGGGCAGCCGGTGTTAAAAAAAAATTTCCGCATCAAGATGAAGCCAAGGGGAAATTCTCTCCCAACTGTCAAGGTCCGTACATGGTTCACCGGGTTCTAACAGGAGGAGCCCTTATACTTGCAGAAAAGGACGGAGAAGTTTGGCCAAAGTCGATCAACTCAGATGCAGTCAAGCGTTACTATGTGTAATCTTTATGCTTTCTTTATATGATGTAATTTGAACTACGTCTGACCTGATTCCCGTTTAAGAGGGGATACGTAGGCAGCCTTATGGGTTTGGTCACAATTCAATAAAATTTCATTTCCCCCCGGCAATTGGAAACTAGGGCAGAATTTTGAGGAGGACCCTCAAAATTCCGAAGTAATTTCAGCAAATCATCGCGAGCAGCCGTCAGATGCATCAACCCGTTAAACTGGGGCAGATTTGATGAGGACCCTCAAAATTCCGTAGCAAGAGAGGTCGCAATGTCTTGAGCCACGTCACAGTCGTCGGTTCATCTAAAAGTTGTTTCTTAAATATATACTTATGTCATATTTTTACAAATTCATGCATGTTTATCGAAATCACCTTGTTCAGCAACGCTACCCCCCAACGATGCATACCGTATCACCAGATCAGAGCCGAACAGGTCAAGCAGAGCCAGCGGGGATGCGAACTAACCTTCCCCCTCTATAAAACTCACGATTTTTCTTTGAATGCAGATACTTGGATTGCGAAAGCATCGGGCATACTATACACTCATGAGACAAGCATTGTTCATGAATACAACTCTCAGGATTGTTGCACTTACCAGAGTTTGCTATCCACGCACGCCGGTGACATTCCCTATATCACAATGTCCCCAGCAATCACAATATCGCAACTTGATATCAGCTAAGAAACTCTATTACCACTTGCCGTTTTATCTGCATTTTCTGCATTGCATAAGGCTACCATTTTGCCTTCCAAGATTAAACACTGTCTCCATCTGCATTTTTCTGCATTGCATAAGGCTACCATTCTTCCTTGCGAGACTAAACACCGTCTCCATCTGCATTTTCTGCATTGCATAAGGCTACCATTCTGCCTTCCGAGACTAAACACTGTCTCCATCTGTATTTTTCTGCATTGCATAAGGCTACCATACTGCCTTCTGAGACTAAACACAGTCTCCATCTGCTTTACTCTGCATTGCATAAGGCTACCATTCTGCCTTCCGAGACTAAACACTGTCTCCATCTGCATTTTTCTGCATTGCATAAGGCTACCATTCTGCCTTCCGAGACTAAACACTGTCTCCATCTGCATCTGCATAGCTGAAAGATTGCCACTTTATTTACACTTGTATGGATGAAAGATTGCCACTTCATTTACATTCTGCATGGCTGAAAGATCGCTACCTTATTTACGTCCTGCATGGCTGAAAGATCGCCACCTTATTCACACTCTGCATGGCTGAAAGATCGCCACTTCATTTACATTTGCATGGCTGAAAGATCACCACCTATTGCATCTCATGGGCTGAAAGATCGCCAAATACTGCATCTCATGGGCTGAAATATCGCCAAACTATCTGAGGGCGTCATTGATCGGAGGCACCATTTGCATAGCCCGAGAACGCCATGTCATGGCCTGAGGATCCCTTTAATCTTTTGCATATCATTNATTTCAGCCAATCATCGCGAGCAGCCGTCAAAAGCATCAACCCGTTAAACTGGGGCAGAATTTTGAGGAGGACCCTCAAAATTTCGTAGCAAGAGAGGTCGCAATTTCTTGAGCCACATCACAGTCATCGGTTCATTTAAAAGCTATTTCTTAAATATATACTCATGTCATATTTTTACAAATTCATGCATGTTTATCGAAATCACCTTGTTAAGCAACGCTACCCCCCAACGATGCATACCGTATCACCAGATCAGAGCCGAACAGGTCAAGCAGAGCCAACAGGGATGCGAACTAACCTTCCTCCCCCCCCCCCTGCCCTATAAAACTCACGATTTTTCTTTGAATGCAGACACTTGGATTGCGAAAGCATCTGGCATACTATACACTCATAAGACAAGCATCGTTCATGAATACAACTCTCAGGATTGTTGCACTTACCAGTGTTTGCTATCCACGCACGCCGGTGATATTCCCCATATCACAATGTCCCCAGCAATCACAATATCGCAACTTGATATCAGCTAAGAAACTCTATTACCACTTGCTGTCTCTATCTGCATTTTTCTGCATTGCATAAGGCTACCATTCTGCCTTCCGAGACTAAACACTGTCTCCATCTGCATTTTTTCTGCATTGCATAAGGCTACCATTCTACCTTCCGAGACTAAACACTGTCTCCATCTGCATTTTTCTGCATTGCATAAGGCTACCATTCTGCCTTCCGAGACTAAACACTGTCTCCATCTGCGTTTTCTGCATTGCATAAGGCTACCATTCTGCCTTCCGAGACTAAACACTGTCTCCATCTGCATCTGCATGGCTGAAAGATCGCCACTTTATTTACGCTTGCATGGCTGAAAGATCGCCACTTTATTTACATTTTGCATGGCTGAAAGATCGCCGCCTCATTTACCTTCTGCATGGCTGAAAGATCGCCACTTTATTTACATTGTGCATGGCTGAAAAATCGCTGCCTCATTTAAATTGAAAGATCGCCACTTTATTTACATTCTGCATGGCTGAAAAATCGCCACCTCATTTACATTTTTCATGGCTAAAAGATCGCCACTTTATTTACATTCTGCATGGCTGAAAGATCGCCACTTTATTTACATTCTGAAAGATCGCCGCCTCATTTACATTTTGCATGGCTGAAAGATCGCCACCTCATTTACATTTTGCATAGCTAAAAGATCGCCACTTTATTTACGTTCTGCATGGTTGAAAGATCGCTGCCTCATTTACAATTGCATGGCTGAAAGATTGCCTCCTCATTTACATTTGCATGGCTGAAAGATCGCCACCTCATTTTACGTTCTGCATGGCTGAAAGATCGCCACTTCATTTACAGTTGCATGGCTGAAAGATCGCAACCTATTGCATCTCATGGGCTGAAAGATCGCCAAATACTGCATTTCATAGGCTGAAAGATCGCCAAACTATCCAAATGCGTCATTGTTCAGAGGCACCATTTGCATAGCCCGAGAACGCCATGCCATGGCCTAAGAATCCGTTTAATCTTTTGCATATCATTATTCAAAGGCATCATGGTTCGGAGGCATCATTCTCATAGCTCGAGAGCATCATTTCATGGCCTGCGAATCCTTTATTATTGTATGCTTCATGGCCCAGGACAACATGGTCTAAGGACGTCATCCTAACAGTCCAAAGACAACATTCATGGTCCGACGGGAATTTGCATCACGTTTAAATTTACGCACAATATATGCTCGTATTGCTTATTTGCAGGTAAACCGGCAAGCAACGGCCATCTCGGCTGGAGCGATCCCGCTCCAGTTCCCGCAGCCCTATCAGACCTTAACCATTCACCTCGTCCTAAAATATCGCGTCCGTTTTTGAGAAGTCTCCATCGGCATATTCCGCCGACGGATCCTGAACTACGTATGGCCTGATTCCTGTAAGACCAGGGACATGTAGGCAGCTCACAAGCTAGAGCACGGCCAAACCTCTTCAAACCGTCTCGCCAGGTCAAAATTGGCCATTATATCTTTACCCGACAACTCTTTCATCCTTCCCGGGTAAAGAGGGGCAGCTGTTGATACCCAATTTTTCCCTGTATATTTTAATATGCAAAATACCTTCAAATAGCATGTATATGCATATATAAGTATATCCCAATATTTTATTATTTTTCCTCAATTTTTAAAAGATTTTTAAATCAATTTATTGTCCAATTTTATCAAGAAAACCCAATAATTATTTCCAAAATTATCATTTTGGTAATTCATTTATTGGACTCTCATATTTATACTAAAATATAGATAACATAATTTTTGCACATTTTTTTACAAATTTATTTAGTATGTCTAAAGCTAAANTTGACCTCTTTGCATGCTGTTTGATACTCTCTCTTTTCTCTATTACTAAGTTACCGAAATTGGCCTATGTGACTACCATGTTTCGATAGTCCACTACTTACTGATTTTGTGATTGCATGACACTTCTCTTTGTCATAGGTTCAGCCTTGCATGCCTAATGTTTATGCACTCTTTTATATGCTAAATTTCCCTCTAAAATGACCTTCAATTTTGGACTGATTTCAAACCTCCTTGTGTAATTCAGATTGCACTCGTGTAATTGATTCTTGCCTTATTATTACCGATTCCCCTGTTTCCTGCATTGATTTGAAAACTTCAAAGTTTCGATTCTCTTGTCTTTAACTTGGTTTATTCATGGGAACCCATGTTACTCTCCTTAAGTCAGTGACTTTGAAATCCTTGACTCCTTGATTTGCTATGTACTGGTTTTCGATTCTGCAACTTTACTTTGTTTTCTTACCTTATTTGGTTAATCGGGTATTTCAAAGATTCTTCCCTTAATTAAACCCCTATGTACTTACCCCTAATGGTCTATTCTATACATGGTTTTCTACTTGATTTCTTTCCTAAAATGATTTCTACCCATTACCGTTTGAATTTAACTCCTTAATTAAAGGAAGTCTTGTACTAATTTGATTTTAATTGGTACATAGTTCCATAATTATTTTCTTGCCTTATTTTCTACCTGTTTTCAAACGATAAATACCCTAGCTTTCTCATTAACACACACACGAACACTCTTAGTTTCTGAACTCACACTCACACTCAAAAAATATTCTTTCTTGTTATTTGTACTGTGGCCTGCCTTCAAAGTCCTGTTACCTGTTTTTACTGTATTTAGCTTCTCTGAACTGGTATGCTCTGATTAAGATTCCAGCATCACAACAATGTGTTTACTTAATGCTTTTACCTTCTTGTCTGCCTATTGCTTGTGTTTAGTTCAGTACTTATTCTAGCATGCTATAATTTCCTTATGCCTGTTCTTAATTTATTTTGCATCCTAAACACCCACCCCAATGTGTTCAAGGCTTATGGTCTGTTTGAGGCATGACAATATTGAATATTACTGACCATGACTCAAGCTTGATCCCTGGGTCCTAACCTCTATGTTTCTCTGCTATTGTGTGTTCTGGTAGGCTTATAGGCATGCCAGCATCTTCTATTGCTATGCATACCCAAAGCTTACCCTTGCCTAAGCATAGGCTCTTCGTAATTTCCCAACCCCCCTGAACCCCCTTGTATGAAATTATCCACTTGTTTGTGGTTGTTTTCCCTATCCTTTTTTCTCTCAGAACTCTGTTTCTTCAGTTGCACTCTCTCTTAGACTTAAGTTCTGCCCCCCTCTTGTGAGCCTTGCCTTGGGACCCATTGAGCTCCCTCTGAACTTGGACACTTGAGGGCTGGCCTTTCCACACTGCACTTGCCCCTATTCTGGTGATACAATTTGGGTGTGAGCATTGCCCGGGGTCCCATAGAGGCTCTTAGGGAACTCTGACACACTCAAATTGGAGAAAGGCTTTGGATCGATGGTCTTTGAGTTGGTCTATCTCATAATTCAGACAGGAAGTCAAGAATCAGGCCTTCTATGGTTACAATTATTTTCTTTGTATTTTCTGATGTATTTGTTATTCTGGTTTGTAATAATTTGTAATGAATACTTGGGGTTGGCTAGTGAAACAGGGTTGGGGTAACTATGCATGCAAAGGGTAGAAATCATGACTATAGGACTGTTCTAATTCTGCATATTCAACTTCACCTAGAAATTATGCCTATAGGACTATTCTAATTCTGCATGTTCAACTTCACCTAGAAATTATGCCTATTCTGCATGTTCAACTTCACCTAGAAATTATGCCTATAGGACTGTTATAATTCTGCATATTCAAACTTCACCTAGAAATCATGCCTATAGGATTGTTCTAACGTCATTCTGCATAATTCAAACTGTATTTAGATACCATGTTTATAAGCTTTAAAACAAGTTCTACATTTAGATACCATGTTTATAAGGTTTAAAACAAGTTCTGTATCTAGAAACCATGTCTATAAGGTTCAAGTTCCGCATTTAGATACCATGTTTATGAGGTTTAAAACAAATTTCTGCATTCAGACACCACGTCTGTAAGTGTCTAAAATCAGCAACGTGTAGAAAACATGCCGATAGGAGTTTCTAAATTAATCTGATTCGCTTCATCCAATGTTAGATATAAGATCAGTAATAATATATACTATCACCTGCAGAACTTGTAATCAATTTGTTTAATTCTGCATCTCTTTTGATAATAAGTCCCTCGATTTACAATGTTAACAAGCATGCATTTTATGATTTCAATCAATTCATTCCGAGATTTACTATCTCATCACCTTCTAAATTCAGTAGATGGCATGTCTATAGGATCCCATCTGAGCACTTAGGCAAGCTTAGAGTAATAATTGAAAACTGAATCCGCTTCTGTTAATTATTACAACCAGCAGGCAGTCCTGATTCGGGCTTCTTATCTGAATTATGTAATAAACCAGTCTGCCTCAACTTTTAAACTACCTCATATTTAATTCTAACCAGACCTAAGCAGTGCATGCAAGTCATGCTAATTATATGCTTTCTTCGTTTAAGGAGGTATATATGAGCCTTTGTTTGTTTCTATGTGTTTCCCCAAAATATGCAATATGTGTTTTGTATGTCGCCTTAGAGTTTTTACCTTTGAAACTCCAAATAAGCCTAATATCCTTCCCTTTCTAGGATTAGTAGTCCTAAGTGCCTCCGGGACTGATAGGAGTGGGACGGGTAATAGCATGCAATAGGTAATCGATACTAATCCACGCTTTAAATACCTTAACGGGGTGGGATGGGTAGATATGGATATGATGACCACGCAATAATGTCACGTGTAGCCCCTCATTGAGGAGTGATTACCGGACATTGTGTGGGGTGATCCATATTATTAATAAACCTAGGACCCCCTCCCTTTATTCTTTATTTCTTTTCTTTAGCATTTTAACTCTTTATTTAAAAATTAGCCTTTCTAATGGTCTTTTCAAACTTTGCATACTTTCAAACCTTTATGTGTTGAAATCCCCTCTTATTTGAGCCTTATCTGCCTATATGCTAATTGCACCGCAATTCACAATAATTGTCTGGCCGGGAACCACACTAGTGGATTCTGAGGGGTGCCTAACACCTTCCCCTTAGAATAATTTCAAGCCCTTACCCTATCTCTGGTTATTCCAATCAAACTCTTTTGGTGTCCTAATGCACCCTAATCATTAGGTGGCGACTCTTCAATTGCAAACCCAGTTCCCAAAAGGAATGAGTTGTCCCTCCAAATGTCATAAACCCGATTTCGCGAGAAAAAGGGGGCGCGACAGGAGCAATTGAGTATTCTTGATGCTTGCCATTCCTCGCACTATGGTGGTCATCATGGTGGGGCGAGAAGTGCTTCAAAGGTTCTCAGCTATGGATTTTATTGGCCTACCCTGTATAAAGATGCTAGTGAGCTTGTTAAGAGATGTGATGAGTGTCAGAGAGCTAGTGGAATTTCCAAGAAGGATGAAATGCCTCTCACCACTATTCTTGAGATTGATATTTTTGATGTGTGGGGCATCGACTTCATGGGGCCATTTGTGAGTTCATTTGGTAACACTTACATTCTGGTTGCTGTCAATTATGTTTCCAAGTGGGTTGAAGCTGTGGCTTTGCCCAATAATGAGGCACGGAGTGTGGTGGCTTTCTTAAAGAAATATCTTCACAAGGTTTGGCACTCCAAGGGCGATCATTAGTGATGGGGGTTCTCATTTTTGCAACAAAGCCTTTGATACTTTACTCTCCAAGTATGGTGTCACTCACAAGGTGTCAACTCCCTATCACCCCCAAGCAAGTGGACAGGTTGAGGTCTCCAGCAGGGAGATCAAGTGTATTCTTTCCAAGACTGTCAATGCAAAGCAGACTGATTGGTCAAGGAAACTTGACGATGCTTTGTGGGCTTACAGAATTGCGTACAAGACTCCAATTGGTATGTCTCCGTACCGGTTGGTATTTGGGAAAGCATGCCATCTTCCGGTTGAATTAGAGCATAATGCCATGTGGGCGCTGAAAAAGTTAGATCTTGAATGGTATGTAGCTGCAAATCTCCGGGTAGAGCAACTAAATGAACTTGATGAGTTCCGATTTCACGCTTATTTCAGCTCGTCCTTGTATAAGGACAAGATGAAGTACTTACATGACAATATGCCTGGGAATTCAAGGAGGGAGACTGGTTCTTCTATTCAACTCTCGGTTACGACTATTTCCGGAAAAGCTCAAGTCAAAATGGAGTGGCCCTTTTGAAGTGGTGCATGTAACTCCGTTTGGTGCTCTTGATTTAAAAACAAAAATGGTGAAATCTTCAGAGTTAATCGGCACCGAGTGAAGCACTATCTTGGCAAGTTGATGATAGCCACGTGGTGGCATTAATCCATTTCAAGTGAATGATGGTAACATGCATCGTGTCGCGATGTGTGCTTCTTGGGAGGCAACCCATGCGTTTTTCTTTCTTTTTGATTTTCTTCTTAGTTTAGGCTTTGTTTCGGACTAACTGGTTGTGAAGTTTGTATAGGAATTGTTTGTGCAGTGTAGGACTTAAGCTGGAAAAATTTTCCTAAGTATGGGGAATTTCGCAAACCGCGCCCAAAATCTCGCGGTCCGCATTAGCAATATACGGGGGCGCTTTTTGTTTGCGGACGCGTACTTGAAGAGCTTAAAATACCAGCTCTCTGAAGTTGAGTTCGTGTTCGCATTCACAATTTGGCGGTCCGCGGTGAATTTATGCGGCCGCGTTCATAATTTCGCGAACCGCGGCCAGTTGCTTGAAGCTGTTCTTCATCAGGTAAAAGAACATGGACCGCGGTAGAATTTTGCGGCCGCATTCAGGTAAGTTTATGGGGTCCACATCAGCTAAGTATAAATAAGGGGTTCCAAGACCTTTTACACTTTTCGCAGCCTAAACTCCCACCGAAATATAGCACTGTTCACACTCATCTGTTTGGATCTCAATCTCATTTCACAAATCAAGAGTCCAATTTCCTCTTAATTTCTCAACTGGTATGCTCGAATCATTGTATTGCTTTTAGATTTTGCTTTTCTTTTCTCTTAGTTCTAATTTTTTCTTTTTAGTTAGGGTTTGAATACTTGCCATAATCTCAAATTGATGCCTAAATTCATGTGGGTATTGTTTACATGCCTAATGGGGGATATGGTTATTAACTATGCTTGTAATTGCACAAATTTTTGCACTTAGTGAAAACCCTAGGTTACAAATGTTCGTTAGTGCCCGTGCTGTTTGAATTTCGCGGTCCGCGGTTCACTTTTTTGCGGTCCGCGTTCCCTAAATTGTGGGAACTATGTGTATGTAAGTTCCCGTCCACGGTTACTTTTTCGCGACCCGCGGTTGGTTCATTGCGGCCGCAGCCAAGGTTACATGGTCCGTGTTCTTGAGCTTTAGATAAGTCTGATAAAAGCTTTCGCGGCCGCGTCTACTTTTTCGCGGTCTGCGGTTGATTATTCGCGGCTGCGTCTTCTTTTTCGCAGTCCACGGTGATCAAAGTTCAGAGAGTTAGTAGTCTGATCCTAACCTCTTCACGGCTATAGTTCACTTTTTTGTGGCCCGCCATGGGCACTTCGCGCCCGCGTTCACTTTTCTGCGGTCCGCGGTGCCTGGTTCTGGGAAGCAGTTTCTGCATTTCAAATGCAGTGTTTTAACATGCTTGAAGCTTTGATCTGAATGTTTTTCTTTGCTTGTTTGCTGCAGACAATGCTTCGATCCAGAGGTAGAAGCGATACATCTAAAGAGAGGGTGGCCCCAAATGTCACTCACCCTTGAGAGGCAATTCACAGAGAGAGACCTCATTCCCCACAATCCAAATGTAAAAAGGCAGTTCGAGGAGAGAGTAGGGTGGAAATGGTTTACCAGCAAGGTTCCGGGTGCCAATGAATCCTTGTCAAAGAATTCTATGCCACCACAGTGACAAAGGTCCGAAACTTGAAGATCTAGTTTGATGGGCACACTTTGAATGAGTATGCTGGTTTTGAGGACGTAGAAGCAGTACAGTACTTGGAGAAGCTGGAACTTGATGAAGCAACCCGTCCATGGTTGGCGGAAATATTAGCTCTAGGGACGACACAGGCATGGCTCACAGCCGGAGTCCTAATAGCCAGGAACACCCTCAGCTTTGAAGCCAAGGGGTGGTCCACATTTGTATGCAGCCGGTTGGACCCATGTCGGCATGACAACAACCTCCCCCTCACCCGGAGTATCTTGATTGCCTCCATCATGGCGGGGTTTCCTATCAATGTGGGGAACCTCATGTACTATCACATCACGAAGGCAGTCAGAAAGGAAGAAAGGTCTTATCCCTATCCCAGCTTCCTCACCATGTACTTCGAGGACCAAGGAGTTGAGAAGAAGATTTATGACACTAAGACAAAGCCAAAGAAGCCCTTCTCCTGGTACAACACCAAAGGACCGGACAACCCTAAAGCAAAGGTAAAGCCGCTATCTCCTCTGGCCAGTCTGAAGAGCCAAGGGTAATAGCCGCCGGGTCAGAGCGTCCCATAGCAGGGGGATCTTCTGCCATACCTCCTCCTTCATTCGGGCCATCCATCATCGTGCCGTTGTCTGTGCCATCTTCTTCCACATACCCTCAGACTGCACTGCGGGTTTCTCAGACTTTGTCTAGCATCAACAACTGGATGCAGGCAGCTACATCGAAGTTGTCTATCTTATCTAGCGCAATGGCAGCATGGTCAGCCCCGTTACAGTCCCAGGTGCCTTCATCAGTAGAGGAGTCATTGAAGGAGCTTCTGGACAACCAGAAGAAGCTCCTAGACAACCAGAAGATGATCATGGACACATTGGATATTCATGGAAGGCTATAAAGGATCTGGGCAAGCAAGTCAAGAAAATGAAAAAGACTCGGGCTTCAAAGGAATCAGTGGAGCAGCTTAAGAAAGATGTAGAGAGGTTCACATATGCTGGTGATATTCCACTATATTTGCTCATGGAGGAGCAAGTCCCAGCAGCACATGCAACAGATCAGCAGGCACCAGCAGTTGGCCAGTCTGATGAGCCAGCTGCAGCTACACATAGTGCTGCAATGTTGATCTAGATGCTCCGCAACCCCGTAGTCCCCCAATTAGATTTGGAGATCCAGTTAGAAGACTTGGAGGGAGCTGCTGATCCTATGCAGTCCGAGGTCCCCACTCATGTACCGGACCCGATGCAGACCACATAGGGAGTTTTCTTTACTCTCTAACCCTTCCCCTGATCTTATTTTGCTATTAGCATTGAGGACAATGCTATCTTTTATTTGGGGGTGGTCTATTTTGATTTAATGATATTTGGATGACTTTGGTATGTAATAACTATGACACCATTTTTCTTTATCTTTACTTCTCTTTATCTTACTTTTGGTATGTATATATTCGTAAATTTCACATTTGGTATGTATATATTTTTATCATTTGATGTATATATTCATTTTCATTTATGTAAATATTCGCTTTACTTCCATTTTGTATATATTCAGTTGAGTCCCGTAATTTACTTCATAGCTTCTTATTTCCTTTAGTAGTTTCTTGATTAAGTTGTTAACTTCTTCTTCTTTTACATTTTATGTGGACAATAAGCCTTTGTATTTCTTAATGCCATGGTTCTTTCCAAAAGTGGATGTTATGTGAACCGGGTGGCTCTTCCCGATGATGGATGGCGTGACAACCTTCTTAAGGGTGAGTCCGTTTTTTATGCTTTTGTGTAAATAGTAGTAATGAATAAAAGTGTCTCGGGCAAGCTTCACTTGGGCCTAACACATTTACCTTCGACCTTATGGTTGGAAACAAGTTGTTTTGCAAAGAATAGTTCTAGTTGTGACCTTTAGACTCTTGTGTTGAGCGGCTTCTTGGAGCCATTTGTGATGCTCAATCTTAGCTAGGGTTGTTGTGGGCCCTCGACTCTGTCCTCTTTAACAATCCAATAGCTTGTGAGGTGAGGTATTGAATTGCAAGTCCAAGTCTCGTGCCAATAAGTGTAGAACTTGCCCTGAATGTTTGTCTAGGCGAAATCCTAAGTGTAGGTCGACTTGAGAAATGATTATAGGCTCTCCTTGATCCAATTTGAAACTTGAAAGTATCCATAGCCTACCAAATATGATATCCCTAGTCAACCTTGTTGAGCCGGAGCCCTTTTTCTTCCAATAACCATGATACAAGCCTTTATCTGTTCTATAATGACCCTCTCTTGGCACCCGATCTTTCCTTAGCATTCACAATTGGCAAAATCATAAGTTTGGGGAAGAGAGGAGGAATGTGGAAGTGATAAAAATGTACAAAATAAAGAAAAGGAAAGGCAAAAAGAAAAGAAAGAAAAGCCAAAAAGAAGTATGTCAAAAGAAAGTGAATAAGATGGAAAAAAGTGAAGGGATTCAAAGAAAGCAATGATGAAAGGCATGGAAAGATTAGTAAAGGAGAAAAATGATCGTCATGAGCAAGAAAAAGTGGCAGTGTGTCTCTCTAGTTCCCCTAAGGAAGAAGAAAATGACTCAAAGAGTCAAGAAAGTGTGAGCCGATATGAGAAAATGGAGTGCTTAAGGAAAGATGAAACCATCATATGCCAATAAGTCCTAACTTGAACCAAAAGCCTTCATTACATCCCCGCAAAACCCCAATATGATTTCGAGTTGAGTGAGTGGTGATTTACATAAGGGGCAAGCTTATGGTACTTAGAGCCGGACTTGTGACCTTCCCTTGAGAGAGATGAGCGTACTTCTCCACAATCCTTGTTTTGAGTGCTACAATCTAAAGTGAGATTTGCTTATGGAAAGTAGAGGAGGAAGAGTTTGGGGTCCACAATGACCTACGTAGTAGAGCGAGCTTCCTTGGTGAGTCAAGTCAACTCTTGATGCTCTTGTGTCGCACTAGAACTATGATACTCAAAAGGTTGTGTGTTGTTGATAATTCATTTGTGTTAAGGGTAATTGTTAGTCCCAATTGATGCATGCTTGATTCACATTAGGGCAGCTGAAATATCCTTCTGTTTCGTTGAAGTGGGGGTGAGAACCAACTTATTTGCTTGAAGACAAGCAAACGCTTAAGTTTGGGGGAGTTGATAAGTGGGAATTTTAACCATTATTTGCTCTCTTTTTACTTGCGTTTTGGGCTTAAAATGCGTAAAGGTACTCGCGAAAACTAACATAATATGCTTGCTTGCAGGGATTGTTCACAATGAGCCAAAGTGGACATGATCAACTCATAAAGGAGTCAAAATATGAATAAAGACAAAGACTGGGCCAAAGCTGTAGAACGCGGACCGCGACAGAAAAGTGCGGCCTCGAAAGTGTCACCGCGAACGCGGTCATGAATTCGCGGACCGCGAGAAGGAGAATCAGAGAGGTAGTTTTTGGGGCAGACAGAAAGCGTGGACCGCGCCAGAAGTTGGCAGCCGCGGAAGTACCACCGCAAGCGCGATTGGTATTCCGCCGACAACGTGTGCTAAGGTTCAGAGACTTTGCAAGTCATGCAAAAATGAAGAACGCGGTTCGCGACAAGAATACGCGGCTGCAAAAAATCACTCACGCGGACGCGATGAAAACTAGAGGTCCTCAAAACAAGTTCCAGCCCAATCCCAGATGCAAAGAAATGCAAACCGCGCCCAATATTACGCAGCCGCGAAAGCAAGAATGTGGGCGCAGTCAGAATTACGCGGCCGCAAAACCTCCGCTGGGGCATTTTTGTCCGGGAATTTCAGCCTAGTATAAATAGATCTTTTTCACATTTTTTGGTCATGTTATGTTTTGCTGAGTACGTGAGACAGCTAGTTTTACCTGTTTGGGCAATTTTGTACAAGATTTACCTTATAAGTTTAGATTTTCATCTTTTAATATAGCATTATGGATTTTATCTTCTCTTTATCTATGATTTCTGCTATTTTCATGAGTATCTAAACTCATAGCTAGGGTTATGACCCAACCCTAGTGTGGGTATTTAACGGGTCTTGAATTTTAGGGCTTGAATGTGTATGAGTTAGTAATATTTAGCTTAGTTCTTGCTAGAACTAAGGAATTGGTGGTTGCAAACACTGATTCATGCCTTTATGACTTAGTCTTTACTTGAGAAAGTGGGACTGAGTCTAGGAAAATTAGGCTAACAAGGAATTGGGGTAAACTCAAGAAATTGATAGCCCCAATTAAAGGGTTAAACCTAGAGATAGTAATACCCGACTTGAGCTAAAATCAGTTGAATTGCATGAATACCCATTTGGACTTGAGAAAGCCAAATTGGGAAAAATCACTCAAACTACCGAGAGGTATAGAGTGAGTACCCCGAGTGTGACGGCTACACTACGACCCCAATTAATCACATGATTGCCCTAGACTCTTGCTACCCATTAGATATCCACCTAAGCGGAAGTCACTACCCTAGTCCCTCTAAATCCTTGAAAACAACCAACAAAAAAATATTGTACTTAGTTTCAAATATTGCATGTTATAGAATAGAATTAGAAGTAGAAAACAACTAATCATTTGTGGAAGTGCAATTAAGAGCAAAACCTCCGCATCTCTACTCGGATATAAACCTAACTCCCAACTAATTAACTCCATGTGGATTTGATCCCGACCTTTGTTAGGTAAAACTGCATCGACCATCCTAGTTACTCAATAGTAGTACAGGCTTGGAACCGATCACACTTCTCCGGGTTTAGTTTCATGTTGTATTTCCTTAGTATGTCAAAGGTTTCCTGCAAATGTTTCAAATGGTCCTCTGCTTGCAGGGGTTTGACCAACATATCGTCAATATAAACTTCCATTGATTTTCCTATTTGTTCTATGAACAACCGGTTTACTAAGCGTTGGTAGGTGGCGTCGTGTTCTTTAACCCAAACGGCATTACGTTGTAGCACTAGGTGCCGAATTTTGTTGTGAAAGAAGTCTTTTCTTGATCGTCCGGGTCCATTCGAATTTGGTTGTACCGGAGTAGGCATCGAGAAAACTGAGTATCTCGTGCCCTGTCGTCACGTCGATCATTCGATCGATGTTAGGCAAAGGGAAAGAATCTTTTGGGCATGCTTTGTTCAGGTCTTTATAATTCACAAACATCCTTAGTTTATTTCCTTTTTAGGTACTACCACTATGTTAGCTAACTCATCCGGGTATTTAACTTCCCGAATGGATCCTATTTTTAGGAGATTGAATACCTCATCCTTGATGAACGCATGTTTGATTTCGGACTGTGTCTCCTCTTCTGCTTAATCGAATGGAATTTCGGGTCCAAACTCAGCTTGTGAGTGGTTACCTCCGGTGGGATCCCTGTCATGTCAATATGGGACCAAGTGAAACAATCGGTGTTAGCTTTTAGAAAATCAATAAGTTTTTTCCCGTGCTCGGGGGTTAACCGGTGCCTAGGTATACATTTCAATCTGGTAGATACTCGATTAATATGACTTGCTCCAACTCTTCAACTATTTATTTGGTGGTGTCGATATCATCGGGAGCTATGAATGATCTCGGGATGTTGTAATCGTCCTCATCGTCTGCTCCTCGTTCTTCCTATCTCTCCGGTTCAGCTGAGACCGGTATTAGTGATTTCTATTTAATCTCTTCTTTTTTGTTCAGTTACGTGCTCCTCAATATTGAATCACGGGCACCGGGATCACTACGTCGACATCAAACATTTCCCTTGCGACAGGTTGTTCTCCGTAGACCGTTTTGACTTCCCCTGGTGTGGGAAATTTTAACGCCTGGTGCAAGGTCGAAGGTACAACCCTTATGTTGTGGACACATGACCTTCCAAATAGAGCGTTGTACCTCTTATCCCCTTCGATCACGTAGAACTTCATTTCTTGGATTGTCACGGCAGTGTTTACCGACAAAGTTATCTCCCCTTTCGTGGTCTCACATTCCATGTTGAATCCATTTAATACCCGGACTGCTGGTACGTTTTGATCCTGTAACCCCAATTGCTCTAAACCCCTTGATCTGATGATGTTGGCCAAGCTACCTGGATCAATTTGCACATGTTTAACTCGATATTTATTGATAAATACGGATATTATCAGTGCACCGTTGTGAGGCTGTACGATGCTCTCGGCATCTTCATCGCTGAACGAAATGGCTCCATCCAGAACATAATCCCGGGTGCATTTTCCCCTCATAATAGACACTTTAGTGCGTTTTATCATTGGCCCTTAGGGGACTTTGACTCCCCCGATGATCATGTTGATCACGTGCTGAGGCTCCTCTTGTTCGACCTATTTGTTGGCGTCCATATTTATGAAGTGGTTTTTGGCTCGTTCACTAGGAATTCTCGGAGGTGCCCATTGTCGAACAATTGAGCAAATTCTTCTCTGAGGTGTCGACAATCTTCGGTCATATGACCGTGAGTACCATGATACTTACACATCAAGTTAGGATCTCTCTGGGCTAGGTCGGACTACAACGGTCGAGGCCACTTGGTCTCTTTGATGTGCCCTATGGCTGACACGATGCTTGCAACGTCTACATTGAAGTTATATTCCAATAACCTTGGTGCCTCACTACTCCAAAGCGACCAGTCAAAACCATTCTTGCTCATCAGACCCCGACCACTAGGTCCTCGATCGCTTCTCTTCTCGTTCCTTGCTGGGTGATGCCAGGATCCATTTCCCCTTCGATTCACGCTGTATGGTTGATATCGATCTTGGACCGGTGTGGCTCTAGATCAAATGGCTCTCTTAGATCTATCATCGGCCTTGATGAGGTAAATAGATCCAGAAGAGGCCCGAGCTGGTCGTCCTCGACTCTGATCTTCTACTGGCACCTATTGTGGACGTCGGCCTAGTTTACCCCGGGTACTCCACCAAATTTTATTTTAGCTGTTGAGAGGCCAAGGAACTTCAGGGGTTGAGGCCCTGAGTGAATTCCAGAACGGCCTAATCATCGGCAACCGGTGGTAGGTCTATTCATTCCATCTAGAATCTTGGTACGACCTCCCTGAGCATCTCCTTATCCCTTTGTTTGACCTTGAAAAGATCTGACTTTCTGGTCTCGACCTTGGTGTCCCCTGCATGGGCCTCTACAAAAGCATCTGCAAGCATAACAAATGAGTCAATGGAATTTGGGGTCAAGTTGTGATACCATATCATTGCTCCCTTGGACAAAGTTTCCCCAAACTTTTTCAGTAACACCGACTCGATCTCATCGTCTTCTAAATCATTCCCTTTGATTGCGCATATATAGATGTTCGCATACTTATTTGGATCTCTGGTCCCATTATATTTGAGGATGTTGGGCATATGAAACTTCTTTGGGATTGGCTTTGGTGCCGCGCTCAGAGGAAAGGGCTTTTGGATAAATTTTTTGAAGCCCGGTCCCTTCAATATCGGGGGTGCTCCTGGGATCTAGTTGACCTTGGAGTTGTATGTTTCCACCTTCTTGTCATTAACCTCAATCTTTTTCTCGCCTGACTCTACCCGTTTTGTCAATGCTTCGAGCATCTTCATTACCGCAGAATTTACCCCGAGCCCGGCTTCACCCAGTCTCTTGGTAATTTGTTCGTCTCTTCGAGTGCTTTACCGTGATTGTTCGGGATCGACCCTGTTGGGGCGTGGCTTTGATTCTGCAGCTGTGCTACTGCCGGTTGTTGATCTTGCAATATTTCAAAAACCAGCCGTAGGCTCACCCCATCACCTTCGCCTTCGGGCGCTTCTCGAGCAGTTGGTCGGGGTCCTTCGCGAAGACTATTTTCGGGATCAGTTGGCAAATTGATGTTGTTGGACACCTGCAAGTTAGCATCGAGCGGATCGGCAGCTGGGACACTATTGGGATCGGCAGGAAGCACATCATTACTGGGAACCACATTATTATTTTTGCCCTGATGGCCTGATTCAGCGTCAACGTTCAAGTGAGCCGACTGAGAATTTGACATTTTTAGGCTGACCTAGAATTAAGATTTCAAAGAACAAGCATAAAATAGGGTATGTTATGGAGATTCGTATCAAATCACCACTATTATCCTTAGCTCCACGGTCGGTGCCAAACCGTTTACTCTTGTCACACCCCAAACCCGAAGAGGCGTGGCCGCCACCCGGTGCCATACTCGGTCTGAACGTACCACTTTGTAATTGTGAACTCTGGAGGGGTAACCTTCAACTTAGGCCGATATGGCCATATTGTGAATCATCTGAAAATATCGCCTCTCTCATCTGAGGGGTAAACATGATATATATATATATATATATATATATATAAAACTGTGCAGGACGACGAAGCCACCATGAACATCTATTGATTTACAAAATATACAGGACTCGTCTACAAGCCTCTAGAGATAACTGAACTATACCATGGTCGGGACAGGGCCTCGACCTACCCATCAAACCTGTATATATAAATGGACTCCAAGGTCTAGACCTGGTATCTCCGAGGAAGTGGAGCTTACCAACCAAGCTGATGCTTGACTCTGTCTGTTGGGAGGGTCTGTCCAACTGTCAATCAGGACCTGCAAGCATGAAATGCAGCGTCCCCAACAAAAGGGACGTCAGTACAAAATAATGTACCAAGTATGTAAGGCAACAGAACAATTGAAAGCTGAAACTGAACGATTAATATAATAAGTGAAAGTAATTAGGAGTCAAAGATAATCTGAAGATGTGCTTACCTGCTGATACTGAATCAACTCTCTCAATATAGTAAGTAAAATAGTTGTCCGGCCTTATAAGGCTCGGTATGTGTAACTGCTCTGCCGTAGTAGGCTCGCTCATAGGCGCTCAGCTATACTAGGCTCTGTATCTCGTCCATTCTGGGCTCGCTCATAGGCGCTCGGCCACAGTAGGCTCGGTATATAACTTACCATCTGATCGGATGTTTCCCAATAGGGGGCCTGCCCACCGATTATAGCTCGATGGTGGTGAAATACTGTAGTACTGTATATATATAGAGACCCACTGCTCTCTTGACTGGAAGAAGTAAATACTTAACTGAATATAAAGTCTCTATAACGAAGAATACTATAACTTATGAGACTAGGATAATGTACATAAGTTCAAGAATACGCACTTCTCTTTATGTCTCGTTATCAAACACATGTAGTTAGGATATCATGCCAAAATGAAGGAAAGATTTATCCTTAACATACCTTAACCTCGTCGAGTCCTTAATAGCTTCCAAGAAACTCTTCAAACAACTCAACTCAGTCTACCATAGCATAAGGAGATTCAAAATCAGTGTTGAGTAAAGGCTAAGTCTGTAACTTAAGCTAGTAGCTCGTTTTATGTAAATTTGGGAAGCATCTCCCTTGTAACAAGGGCCTGCTCCAATACCATATACCAATAACAACAACCAGAGCAATACAATAAGAACAACATCAACAATAAGGTACACAATATTTCATTAACAAGTCATCAACATATCACGACGAGCGACAAGCTGGGATTGAATCCCTTCAGCACCCTTCAACCCCATTATCATTCATTCTTGAAATTATTAATGTATTCAGTATACTTTTAAAGGATTTCCAACCTTTTACTAAATTTAAAAGTTGCCCGAATATCACTGTCGACAACTTCCTAGTACTTTATAGCCATTTCCTTTTCTAGTTACCAATTTCCTCAACAAGATTGACATGTAAACCAACACAATCATACTTAAAATATCATAGCCAACTTATTTTCCATAATTTCCACCCACTTAAAGTTCATAAGAGCAATTTTCTAATCAATCCATCAAGAACAACAACATCTCAAGCTAATCCAAGTATTATCTTGTAGTTTATTACCCTAACAACTTAACCAACATACAAGCAAGCTTAAGTATAATTAGTAGGCTATTATACTCACCTTATACAGTAGCAACAACTTGAAATCTCAGCAAAATACAGCCCACAATTATCCTTAATGACACCACAACACTATAGGTGTTGTATTCTCTTCTTGAATGAACTTTTGATATTCAAGTTGGTGTGTAAACACTTGTAGTATGCCTTGAAAATCTAATATATATGAAGGAGGGACTGATTATTACCTTTTTCAACAAGAACAACACGAAACCTGAGGTTACTTCAATTTGAAGAACCCTCCAAAACAGCCACAAGATGAAGAACTACGATCTAGCTAGGTTTCTAGCGTTGAATTCATGTTTTTATCTTAGCTTTTCTCCCTAGAATCATGGAGGAACCCTTGTATAGAATTTAGGAGGGTTTAGGAACTGTTTTGGATGAGAAAAATGAGTGGAAATGATTTAGAATGAACTTAAATACAAGCTGGAGTTTTACACCAACTTTGTAGGTCCCATGGGAGCTGGTTGTGCAGTCTCGCAAAAATGCGAATATCTTTCTACTCCGATATCTTATAGATGAACGATTAAATGTGTTAGAAACTAGGCTCGTAGATCTTCAATTTGCTAGGTAGGTAATCCCCTAATTCCAAGTATATTGGGAGTCAGCTACATTTGACCCAAGTATCAACACATTTATGAATGGAACTTGTGATGACCTTATCCAACTTTTGTTCCACAACTCGGTTGACTTCAAAACATGACTTACGACTATCATACAACTAAACTAACTCACAACATAATCTCCTTATGATGTTAAGCACCCTAGTCTCAGCCCAAAAGTACATGTTATAACATTCCAACTTGTCGACTTTCAACGAAACTTATTTTCTTCAATTCGTTTAGCTTCTAAACCTTCAAACCCTCTTGGTACTTGGTATTCATGATCTTAAATATTTGTAACCTCCACATTAACATGATTAACTAACTTTGTAAACTTTTCGAAGATGATTTTATTTTTGAGCTTACATCATTGACTTACGACGTACTCTTATGTACAAAACATGGGGTGTAACAACCCCAAAATTGGGTAACAATTAATTTGTACGTAGTTTAATGGATATGTGATTTAATTCAACACGAATAATTAAGAATAACAGATAAATGAATCAAAGATGAAATAAATGATCAAAACAATTGCAATGTAAGACCAGGACTGATCTTAGATTGAATAGTGAGCTCGTCCTCGGTTGGACCCTCAGTCCAAGCTCAGTCGCGAATAAAGAACAGAACAAGTGAATAATGCCTTTGACAGTAGCTAGAAGATAAAATAAGCCTTAATTGCTTTGAATTGCGTGTTACAATGTGCCTGACAAAAAAAACTTTCCCTTAAAGGGTTTTCAATGACCCCTCCACTAATTCCAAGTGAAATATATACCTAAAAATTTATTTTCAATGTGTAAATGGTTCTTATTAAAAATAGTTATCCATAAAGAAACCAATATGGATATCCACAAGAAAAATTATTTTCAGTACAACATGGACATAATATAAAACATTCCTATACAAACATATATATATATA
>NC_031989.1:93979737-94023089 GCF_001879085.1 Nicotiana attenuata | reverse complement strand
ATATATATATGACATAAGAATACTGTATGGCTCGAGAACTGTTCGGTCCAACCACAATTAACCATTATAAAAATAATACCCAAATACATAGAGATTGTATGTAATTTCAAGCACAACATAAGCACATCCTAAACATCCACTATGAGTAACTTGCTATATTATCCAACTTAATAGCCAATCTCAACCATTCAAAAACATTAGCTTATGAGAAGACTATATTACCACTTATATAGCTTTTGAAAACAAATAAACACCCACCAAGTTGTAACGACCAGACCGATCCGGTCGTTACATTCTCCACCTCTTAAACAAACATTCGTCTTCAAACGGGTTTAGAATCAAACCTAGAGTGGTGAAAAAGTGCGGATATCTGCTCCTCATGTCCTCCTCAACCTCCCAAGTCGCTTCCTCGATTGGTTGACCCCTCCACTGAGCCTTTACCACAACAATCTTCTTGGACGTCAACTGGCAAACCTGCCTATCAAAAATGGCAACTGGCTCCTCTTCATGACCCAAATTCTCATCTAGCTGAACCGTGCTGTAATCTAGCACGTCCGACCTGTCGGCATGGTACCTCTGGAGCATAGACACATGGAAGACTGGATGAACTCCCAGACTGGAGGGAAAGCAAGCTCATAAGTAACCTCCCCAACTCGCCTTAACACCTCAAACGGGCCAATAAATCTTGGGCTCAACTTGCCCTTTTTTTCCGAACCTCATGATGCCCTTCATCGGCGAGACTTTCAGGAGAACCTTCTCGTCCACCATGAATGATAAATCACGCGCTTTCTGATCCGCGTAACTCTTCTGCCTGGACTGTGCTGTGCGAAGCCGCTCCTGAATCAACTTTACCTTCTCCAAGGCATCCTTTACTAAATTAGTACCATATAATTTAGCCTCGCCGGGCTCAAACCATCCGATGGGCGAACGACATCGCCGACCATATAAAGCCTCAAAGGGAACCATCTCGGATCTGGAGTGATAACTGTAGTTGTAAGCAAACTCGGTCAAGGGCAAGAATCTATCCCACTGACCTCCGAAGTTGATGACGCATGCTTTGAGCATATTCTCCAGAATCTGAACTGTCCGCTCCGTCTGCCTGTCGGTCTGCGGATCAAAAGCTATGCTGAGCTCTACTCGGGTACCCAACTCGTTCTGAACTGCTCTCCAGAAATGTGAAGTGAATTGAGGGCCTCTATCCTATATGATGGAAACATGCACATCATGCAACCGAACAATCTCCTGAATGTAAATCTGGGCCAACCTCTATGAAGAGTAAGTAGTCAACACCGAAATAAAATGTGCTCACTTGGTCAGCCTGTCGACAATGACCCAAAATAGCAACAAACCAACTACCCCGACAAGTCACATAAAATAATTGGGCATAGAATAAGCAGTAAATAGGGGAACGGGGCTACAACACTCAAAACAATCGATTGGATCATTATAGTTCTAAATCAAAAAAGTTTTTTCTAAGTAATTTAGTGTTTGATATAATCTCGTGATTAATAAGGATACAAAATATTAAGACAATAAAAGAATCCAAAAAAGTAGGAGCAAAATTTTGTTGTTGGCTACCAACAAGGAAACTTGACGATTTTGTGTAATATTTTTGTTCTTTGTCCCTGCTTAATCGTAAACCAATTTTGTCTCTTTATTTTCCTTTTATATGATTTATTTGTTGTTTTAAAATTTAAATTAAAAGTACTTTTTTATAAGCTTGGTTGCTAAATTCGTTTATTTCTATTCTTAAAAGTTCCTACGGCATTAGGTTTTGAAATAGTAATTATTTTTCGAAAAAAAGTAATCATTAATTTGTGAAAAAAATTAATTAACATAATTTACTTTACAACAACACCTAAATTACCTCAATACATATTCTTGTTAAATAGATGGAAATGGACTTTTATTTTTTGGTAAAAAAGAAACTAATATTATTACTAAGAAATTTTATTACATAATTTAACTTTAAAAACAAGAATTAGTTACGAAATTCATCTTGTAGCTGAAGTTTTTTTTAATGATCTGTCATCAATTCGATCACTGAATAGGATTAGCGATAATAATTTTCATCGCTAATTTTTTCTTTTTATAGTTGACTCTAGAATACATGGTACCTAGATGATTATTTTGATACGAAACTAATATAAAAGAACAAGATACATAATATAATACTAAACTTTCAAAATCATCTTGTTGTTTCATGCTTAGCCTCTACTTTTTTGACTAAATAGGTTCAATATTTGCATTTTCAAGAGCTTATATTTAAATTTTTTTAAATATTTTTATAATTTTATATGCATTGTAGAGGGTACACGCGCATTGTGACTTATCCTAAAATAGGAGAAACTAATTTGAGATATGCCATGTAATAATGGTACAAAGTAATTTATGCGTCCTACGGTTCAAGAAGCGGTTTTCACTTTTCTACATATTAAATTTTGCAGATAGAAACATAAACCCTGAACCCTAAACTTTGCTCCCTCTCTCTCTTCACTCTCCTTCTGCAGAGCTGCTCTATAGCAAACTCCACCATCCATCAATGGCGGAGGTGAAAATCTCAGAGATGCGTGACCTAACCCGAATAGAACGCATAGGTGCACACTCCCACATCCGAGGTCTCGGCCTCGACTCATCACTCGAACCCCGCCTCAGTTCCGAAGGCATGGTAGGCCAAACCTCCGCTCGTAAAGCTGCCGGCGTAATAGTCAAAATGGTTCAAGAAGGTAAAATCGCGGGTCGGGCTGTCCTCCTTGCGGGTCAACCCGGTACGGGCAAAACAGCTATAGCAATGGGCATGGCGAAATCATTAGGGCAAGAAACCCCTTTCGCTATGTTAGCAGGAAGCGAACTTTACTCCCTCGAGATGTCGAGAACGGAAGCACTTATGCAGGCCTTTCGCAAAGCAATTGGTGTGCGGATAAAAGAAGAGGCTGAAGTTATTGAAGGAGAAGTTGTGGAAGTGCAGATTGATAGGCCAGCTGTGGCTGGGGCGGCGTCAAAGACGGGGAAGTTGACTTTGAAGACTACGGATATGGAGACAGTTTATGACTTGGGAGGAAAAATGATTGAGGCTTTAGGGAAGGAGAAAGTTCAGAGTGGGGATGTTATTGCTATTGATAAGGCTTCTGGGAAGATTACTAAATTAGGGAGGTCGTTTTCGAGGTCCAGGGATTATGATGCTATGGGACCCCAGACTAAGTTTGTACAATGTCCTGAAGGAGAGCTCCAGAAGAGGAAGGAGATTGTACATTGTGTTACCCTTCATGAAATTGACGTCATAAATAGCAGGTAACTTTTGTTAATTTTGCAGGACTAATTTTTCCATAAAGAAAAGATTTTGATTTGTCTGTGGTTGAGCAAGTTTTATATACTTATTTATATGTATTTGTATAATATTGGCATAAGATGAGTTAAACTAAGTAACGTGGTTAGTGAGGATTCGTATAGCGGAGGTGTATTTGTTGTTATTCGTATGGCTGCTTAATTGCTTGCAGTAAGTCTGGTTTCAGGAGCTGTTATTACACTATGTGTTTGCTACGTTATATAGTTGGTGTTTGATTTTTGTTGGGCATTGTCCTAGTTTCATTCTTGCGAATGCATTTTCTTAGTGTTTCTGAAAGCTGGAAGTTGATAGCTTGAGTCGAACAGAAGATATAATCTGTGAAGTATGTTTTCTAGGTTTGCCTGAGGTCAAACAAAATTAACCTTTTTTCTCTTTCTTTAGTCTTATTGATACTTGATCCTGTTGTTTCCCGTCCAAGTTGGCACCAAGTTGAGCCCTAGTTTGAGCATGACCAGGGATGTTTGTTGAGCCTTGAAGTGGGGCAAAGAGAGCTATTTTTGTTTGATTGTACAGTTATATAAAGAGTTGATTATAATTCAGGCAAAAGCTTAAAAACTTTGCAGTCTTCTTCAAATTATTCAACTGCTATTATAAAATTTAAATCTTGATTCTCCGCGTAGATAACCAGATTGCTTTTAATAGAGGAACATAATGCAAAGATACAGTCTACAAGCGGAAAGGTAATTTTTCAATTTGCAATGCGATTCCAGCCATTAGTTAAAGGTTTTATCAGCTTAATTTTGCTGCAGGTGGTGGATAGCATGAAATTATTCTTCGATTTTATGACTACTATTGTTGTTTACTCTGGTTAACTTTACTATTTTTTGATGTCAGTACCTTTCTGTTCTACTGTTTTTTAATCACAACTTTTACTCTTGTACTTTTCAAACCTGTTTTGAAAACGCTTTTCATGAGCCGATGTCTGCTGGTAACAACCTCTCTACACTACAAAGGTAGGGGTAAGGTCTGCGTACACCCCATCTTCCCCAGAGCCACTTGTGGGATCACACTGGGTCTATTGTTGTTGTTGTTTTAGCTTGAGAGATGAAAACCTGCTTAAGTTCTTGTTTCCTTTTATTTTCCTCTTTATTTTTGGTAAATAAAGTCTCACAGTAGGAGGATAATATCAGAATAGTATATTTGTAATTGTCCTTTACTTTTCAGTGGGACATCCCAAACATGGAACAAGCTACCATGTTCCATTTTCATAGGTGGAAAATGCTCCATCATGAAATCTTGAAAGGCCAGCTGGATTTCAGTTTCTGCTAAAGTCTGAAAAATTCTTAAGAGAACCCGCTGAAAATTTCTTCTACAGTTATCCGTTGATTAATTGATAACAGCTTGAAGGACTTGAAAAGCCTCACAGGTGGAAGTTGGAAAAAGTTAGTAGAAGGCTGAAACAATATCTAGTTTAAAAATAAACTGGTCAAGTTCAGTATTGGTGACTATTTGATTTTAACCTTTCTGAGGTCATCATATTGCCTAAGTTAAGGGTGTTATGCTTAGCAGCGGTTGCAAGTTGCAACTCAGTTGCTTATGTATGATGTTAGCTTCGATGTTGAGCATTTTCTGAAAGATTATGGGCTTCTATAGCATTTTCGTAGGGAGAATAATTTTGTTTGAAATTGAGTCTTTACGGATTGTACTTTATATTTGAAAGGGTCTCCTATTCCATTTCAGCTGCTGTAGTTTGACTTTAAGCTAGTATTAACCTTGCCACTTCTCTGAAGGAAGCCATGGCGATTGATGTTCCAGCAAGGCTTTTGTTTGGCCTTGTTATTTTTTGTCTTTTGTTTCTTTTGGGGGAGCGAATATGGGAGTCGAGGTCTGACAGGACTTTTCGTTTCTGTACTACCTTCTTATTTGTATCTATTTCTGTTAAAAGGTTTTAGAAGTCAAACTCAATGTTATAGCCCTTAATAGTATTGTCCTATCCATCTCCTTTACGTAAATATTGCCTTTTGTTAAGTTAGCTATTTAGATTATCATAAAATACTCTGTTAGTAATGCATGGGGTTATAGTGGATAGCTTTTCCTGGTAACCATTCGACAGGATTGTTTTCATAAACAATATTATGTTTGTAGTAAAATTTTGCCGAAAAGACTGAATGTGGGTGTTGTTTGACTAGGAATTGATATGGCTATCTTTTTCTTGCTAATCCGTTCGCTCTTGGTGCACTGTGTTTTTACCTCTCGTTTCTATATTATGTTTGATTGGATTTTGCCCCTTAGTAGGGTTTTTGGCCTCATATGCGATGGACTAGATGTCATCTGAAGAACAAATTGATCTTTTTGTATGCTAAAATCATAGACTACTATTAAAAAATCATGATGTTTGTCCAGAGACTTGGATTCGTATCTTCCACCTTCATGTGCCTTTTCCCTGCATTAATTCTAATTGGTGATGCTACTTGCCATCCTCAGTTGCATTCCTTTCCTATTGAGTGTATTTGCAAAACTCATCAGTTTTACTTTCTGAGTTTTGTGTTGCCTCTGAAAACATTTGACATATTAGAAGAATCTTCTTGTTTCCTACTTTACCAGATTAAACAAGTTAATTAGCTCATCTCAATTGCAGAACACAGGGATTTTTAGCACTATTTACGGGTGATACTGGTGAGATTCGTGCTGAAGTGAGAGAACAAATAGATACCAAGGTTGCAGAGTGGAGGGAGGAAGGGAAGGCAGAGATTGTGCCTGGTGTCCTCTTCATTGACGAAGTCCATATGCTTGACATTGAGTGTTTCTCTTTCCTAAACCGAGCTCTGGAAAATGACATGGCACCTATATTGGTTGTTGCTACCAATAGAGGCATTACTACAATTCGGGGAACAAATTACAAATCCCCACATGGGATTCCTATTGACTTTCTTGATCGCCTGCTCATCATCTCTACACAGCCTTACAAGGAGGAAGAAATTCGCAAAATTCTGGACATCAGATGCCAAGAGGAGGACGTAGAAATGTCTGAAGATGCAAAAGTTTTGTTGACCAAGATCGGGGTGAATACATCTTTGAGATATGCCATCCACCTTATTACTTCTGCAGCTCTGGCTTGCCAGAAGCGGAAAGGGAAGATTGTGGAAGTGGACGATGTTACTCGAGTCTATAATCTGTTTTATGATGTCAAGAGATCCACACAGTACTTGATGGAGTACCAGAGCCAGTACATGTTTAATGAAGTGCCAACAGGAGATGCTGAAGAAGATGAAACTACTGCCATGGTCTCCTGAAAGCTTCTTGACTCGGGATTCTAGAGATTGAGATCATTCCTAAATTCAGAGTTAGCTCTGATTTTTGTACAAAACTCGTCTAGTTTGCAGGTTTAACAATTATGTCTTACATATTTCTTTCAAGAACCTAGTTTGATTTTCTCATTGCTCCTATGTGCTGTTTAATTATGATAGTGCTACTTTATTATGAAATACTCGCCTGTATGGACCATCGTGATTGGTCAGATCTGCAGATGGCACCCCTACTAGCTTCTTTGAGTGTCAATTGAAAGGGTTCTGTGAATTACTAGCGTAATTATTCTTTAGTTGTATATCAATTTGAAGCAGCTATTTCACTTCCAGGATAATGTTCTTGAAAAGTGAGAGATGCAACCCCGTTAGATGTCAGTTTTCTTCTGTTTCTATTTTCATATGGTGGCAGTTTATTTTCCTTCGTTTAAGGTGATTGTGTCCAGTTAATTTTTTTAGAAATGAACGCTAGAAGGCGGTCTTAATTGAGGTATGATTGACAAAGTGGAAGGAGCAAAGCAAAATGTTACTAGGAGTTATCCAAAGTAAACACAGTGGACTAAGTACTTATCAGGCTCGAAAAGACTAAATTGGTATTTATTCAGAGTATTTTTCTCTCCAACTGCAAAAAAAGTGATTTGCTCTCTTTTTGAATAAGTTGAAATGTCAAATTAAACCTGTTCACATTCCCTAGCTCATTACATGTCCTCCCTGCCTTTCTTTTTTTTTTTTTGGGTGGGTTGTGTGTGGGGGCGGGGGGGGGGGTCGGGCATGCTAGGAAACAAGCTTGGTGATTGAAGTTCTTCTTTGTGGTCGTAAATGAAAAAGATGTGGACTAAATAACAGCAACAAAAAATGGGGGAAGTACACGGTTAGCCATTATTTCAAGATGTCTTTACTCTTTATCCACGGTTTAGGATGTATTTGTTTTTTAGCCAGTGCTTAGTAATCTTTTACCCGCCCGGACGAAAAGACCCCTGTGTTAGACATGGGTGCTGTGTAAATATTAAGGACACGGTGTCCTTAACTTCATGAATGCTGTGTACATATTAAGGACATGGTGTCCTTAACTTCATGAATGCTGTGTAAAATATTAGTTAAAATATCATGGTATAGCCAGTTTTCACACTGGTCAATGAAAAATAGCCAGCGTTTATCAAGTCAATGAAAAATAGCCACTATTTTGCTGCAACAGGGACCGGTCCAGTATAATATACGGGAGTTCTGGTGCATTTGTGTACGAACTCCAGCATATTATGCTGGACCGGTATACTTTGCTAACTCCTGTAAAATTTGCGGGAGACTGGAGCACCAGTGCTCCAAACTCCAGTATATTATACTGGACAATTATACTTGCTGGAACTCCCGTAAAATTTGCGGGAGTTCCAGCATAATTATGCTTGAACTCCCGTAAAATTTGCGGGAGTTCCAGCATAGTTATCCTGGAACTCCCGTAAAATTTACGGGAGTTCAAGCATACTTATGCTGGAACTCCCGTAAAATTTGCGGGCGTATTTTTCCGGATTTTGAACAGTGTTTTCGCTCAGATTTAAAGTGGCTAAATTTCGATGACTTTTGAAACTTGGCTATTTTTCAACGACCAGTGGTAAATCTGGCTATTTTTGAATTTCTCCCAAAATATTAAGGACATAGTGTCCTTAACTTCATGAATGCTGTGTAAATATTAAGGACCACTTGTCCTTAGTTTTTGAACTTGTACCTCTAAGTTTAGGACTACATGTCCTTAACTTTTGAACTTGGAACTCGAAGTTCAGGACTACCTGTCCTAATTTATGTGCCTGTAACTCTAAGTTAAGGACTACTTGTCCTTAATTTCTGTGCTTGTAACTCTAAGTTAAGGACCAAGTGTCCTTAATTTTTGATCTTCCAACTCTAAGTTCCGGACCAAGTGTCCTTAACGAGCTTGTTAATGTAAGTTGAGGACTAGCTGTCCTTTATTTATGAGCTTGTAAGTCTAAGTTAAGGACTACTTGTCCTTAGTTTTTGAACTTGTAACTCTAAGTTTAGGACCAAGTGTCCTTAACTTATGAGCTTGTTAATGTAAGTTCAGGATTAGATGTCCTTAATTTATGAGATTGTAAGTCTAAGTTAAGGACTACTTGTCCTTAGTTTTTGAACTTGTAACTCTAAGTTGAGGACTACCTGTCCTTAACTTTTGAATTTGTAACTCTAAGTTCAGGACTACATGTCCTTAACTTTTGAACTTGGAACTCGAAGTTCAGGACTACCTATCCTTAATTTATGTGCTTGTAACTCTAAGTTAAGGACCAAGTGTCCTTAATTTTTGAACTTCTAACTCTAAGTTCAGGACCAAGTACCTACCACAACCATGACTCTTTATGTCTTCAGCTATGCATTTTGTGTAACCCGATAACACCTCGAATTGCACTGACTATATTTGCCTCGCCAAAACCATCAAGAATACAACTATCGAAATCATTACTAACAACAAAATTGGAAATAATAATTGATAGATACTTTATATTGTTTTGGGGTATGATTACGGAAAAGAGTTGAAAAAGAAAAGGCAGTATATGTTCACAGGAACAAGACTTTTTGATTTGATTGAGAGTAGGAAGAACTTGATAGTTGTCAGCACAAGTCAGACGTTATCTCCATTATTAGTATACCCGGACTTGATAGAGGGGTTGGGAAGGAAAAGAGATAGAAGAAAGGGTAACACTTCTTTTCATATTAATTTTAATAGACTAGTGGCTACTATTGCTAAGAATTAAAAATGCTGGATAAAAAATAAATACCACTTTAAAAAGTGGTACCCCATACAATTTTTACACAAAAAACGAGGTCTAGCTAGTCCAAATTAGTTCGGTGCTTTAATTAAAAGACCTTTTTATTTTTCGTCGTGAAAAGGAAATTACTTATATTAAGTTGTTACTATAGTACAGGGAGCTTGGTGCTCACTAGGCACCACAGAAGTTGAGTGTGCTGAACTAGTACTGCTACTGAAGTAACTACTACTACATGAATCTGCACCCTCCAAGGGTTCATTACAACAAAAGATGGAAGCAGAATTGGCTGAAAGAGAAAGCTGGTATTGCCTGCGGAGGATGTACAGAGGTGGTAGTAGGTACGTGTGCAAAAACACATGCATGAACTAGTCTACGTACAGCCAGTCCCATGTAGTCAACTTGCGACATCTTAGAGATAAAAGTAGGGGGTGCGTCAAAAGCTTGTAAGCTGCTGCCAGTAGGCATGGTAGCTCCATGCTTCGCTAAGCTATCAGCAACACGTTTTTGCTTCCTGTATGTGTGCACCCAGCTGCTTGAGCAGTGACTTGCTCAATGAGATTACTATATAATGGATTGTGTTGCAAGTAATGTTAGTAACTCTTTGGCGTCAATTTCAGTCAGTAAAGGAGTGGGTTGATATTGTATAAGCTAATTTCAAACCTGTAAGCAACGCACAAAGCTCTATTTGTATACTATTGGCCATTGCTATTTTAGTTGCAAAACCCAGTACCCACTGACCTGCCTTACCCATGAAAACGCCTCCCATCCCATTGCATTTCCATCTTGGGAGGTAGCTCCATCAGTATTCAATTTATAATGAGTTTCTTCTGGTTCTGGTGGGTGCCACTTAACATATACAGGAATATTTTGCCATTTGTTTGATGCGGCATAAATAGTAAGATAATAAAATTTAGTACGCCTAGAATTATTGTGCATTTGGAGGCTGGTCATCAGAGCACAGCCAAATAAACTGAGCTATTTTTGGGGGCATACACAATATTTGACTTCTAGGATAAGGAGTGAGGGAGTCGTAACTGGACTTAACTGAAAATTAACCATCATTTGTGAGTGTCCAGATGAGTCTGTCATAGTTAGTGGACAATTATGGCAGGTATATGCCATGAATGTGTTGTGTGATATGATCGGGCAGACAGAAGGACAAAACTATGAAGCTGCCAGGAGGCATTTGCGCAAAAAATGCCTCCTTCATGCCCTAATAATGGCCTGTGGATGAGGGAACAAAGAGCTGGGGATGGCAAATGGGGTGGGGCGGGGCAGAGCAAGGCAAAGCCTTAATGGGGCAGGGTGTTTAACCAAAAAAATGGAGTTTCAGTCAAAGCTTTATTTTTAGAAGAACTCGGGTTACTGATAATCGAAAATGAATAAAAGAAATTGATTTTTATAACAAAGAGATAGCAGAAAACAAAGTAATCCAATATATTCAGTTGATTTTTCGTGTCCTTACAAATGATCAGTCTTCTCCCTTTTATAGCTATTTTTAAGTTATACGTTTTGCCTTTGTCATAATAGGGTCATTATGGACGATTAAAGACATTAAATGCTACGTTACATAATCATTGTAATTTAATACAGATTCTCTAACGTTTTCAGTATTTAATGCTTATTAAATACTGTATCTGGGATCTCCTGTGCTGTCAGGTTCATTCTTCTCAGCTTTTAGACTTAAATAGGTACGAGCATCAAGTCTTTTGAATATTTGCTCGTGCCTCTTCTTGTGCTTCCGCTCGTATCTGTTGCAATTCGTGCCTGTTTGCTAATCATCATTCTTTGACCTGCCTACGTGTCATTACATGTCATCTTTCAATCACTTCGATATGTATAAACTCAGTTTTACCCAATACAGATAGTCCCCCCACTTGCCATTTATTCATCAATTGAATATTTGGGAAGTGGATTTCATTAAAGCGGGAATGTTTACCGCCATTAATGCTATGATAGACTCGATGGTTCAATTGTCACTTCCATTTAATGCTCATTACGTGGCGTACTTTTATTGGCTTTGTGACTTTGCAGCGCTTTTTAAGGCTTTTTTACGGCTTCACTAATCACGAAGCGACAGTTCTCATGACCTTTCCATCATTGTACCTTTTCCTTTGACGGTTGCTTCCTAGTATAAATTTAGTTTTTCGCTTTTGTCTTTTCCACATAAAGCTTTCAAAGTATTCAATTCTTGTTTCCATCTTCCTCGTAAAACTTTTAGAATATTCAATTCTTGTTCTTTACCTTCCTCATATTGTCATGGCTTCACCAAACCCTAACCCTAGGAGAGTCCCCATAGTTGATAACTTTTCTCTTGTCCTTAATAGGAGTAGAAGAGGAGGAGGTAGACTACCTAATTTAGGGTCTTCATCAATACGTGGTTCTTCTCTTCCTTCATCCAGTTCTGGCTCTTCTTCTAGAACCAGAGGTTCTCTTTCACATAGATCTTTCTCTAGAAGTAAGGAATCCTCTGAGCCTCTTCGTGAACCTCTAGTAGAGGAGATAGTTCCTGCGGAACTATCTTTCTATAATGATAGAGAGTCTCTTAGAAATCAAGTATCTTCTTTAGATCATGCTGATATTTACCCAACTCAGATCACTGAAGGTCTGATTTCTTTAGTTCGTAAAGACTGCCATTAGAGTCATGACTTCCCCATCATAATTCCTAATGCGAACCAAAGAATCACCTCTTATTTGATGGGATTTTCCTTTGTTTATACATATCCTTTCACCTTAGGATTCAAACCTGCTATTGACCCTGTCATCCCAGAATTCTGTCGTTTTTTCGACGTATGTTTAGGTCAGATTGTCCCTATAGTATGGAGGGCGGTTGCCTGTTTGAGGCATTTGACCAATATGGCTGGTGTGCCTTTTACTTTCTCCCATCTAATTCATCTTTACTCCCCCAGACTTTTTCGCAATGGTGGTTTCACTCTAGTAGCAAGGAGCAAAAGAGTTCTGATTAGTCCAGAGGATGACAGAGACCGTGGCTGGTATGCCAGGTTTGTTGCTGCCCCCACCGTTGGTTTGGTGGGTGATGGAAATGTTCCCTTCCCCGAGAGGTGGAATTTTGCACATGAGTAATTTTCTCGTACCTTTTTCCCTTCAATTTTTGATGATTATTTATTCTAATTTTCCTTTTATTTTCCAGCAACCAGGGGAGTTGTGGATGATATTCCCAATTTCCGTGTTTGGGTAGGAAAGCTGTTGAACACTGCCCCAATGGAGGGTAGATCTTGGAAGACTCTTTCCCAACGATTTGGTTGGAAAGTGAAAACTCACGGTAAGAATTTTTTTTTTATTTTGCATATTGCTTTTTCCTGAACTTGTTTTAATCCTTCTTTTTATCAGGATTTGCAGTTCGAGGGATTAGTGCCGAGGCGGTCGTGGCTTCTCGTATTTCTTTGGAAAGGGCCCAAGAAATAATTTTGGGCTCTTCATCGAAAAGAAAAGCCGTTGATGACCAAGACTCTGAAGAAGAGGAAGATGAGGGTTCCTTGGTAACAAGGCCACGGGCTCGTAGACGTATTATCTCTGATGATGAAGCATCCCCCCGCCGTTCTATTCCTCTTACCGAGTCTGTTGAAGCCACGGTGGTGATCCCTGATGATGTTGATGATGTTCCCGCTGCTGCTCATGATTCTGTTGAGCAGCTTTTTAACCGCGGGTTTGGTAGTGAAGATTTTGGTCCGGTTTTTGATGAAGCACCCCTGGCTTCTTTTTCTACTTCCGTTCCTGTGACTCCTTCTTTGCCGATCGTGGATGTTTCCGTTCCTCCCCAGACTGTTTTTACTGCTTCTACTGTTCCTCCTTCAACAATTCCCCCTCCACCTGTTCATCATACTGAGGTTGGTTCCTCATGTAGAGGTACTGCTATGAGGCAAGTCACTATTGAAGTTCCTACTGAGGGTAATCTTTTAAGGAAATCAGGTCAAGCAACGTGTGGCTAAAGCCTTTGATTGGTCCAGTTGAAAGAGCTAAGCTTGATAGCCACAGTTCTTTGACCTTGATGAATGACATAGTGCATGCTTCTTTAAAGGTATCCCTTTTTCAAGCTTTACTTTAACCTTTTTCTATTTTCAGAGTTCTCATATTCTCTTCTCTTTTAGGTCAATTTAATTGGCACGGAGATGATGAAAAGAGTTACCCTCTCTGAACAACTAACGCGTGACTATCAAATGGAGGCGGATAGTTGGAAGGAACGGTGTGAGAGTCTTCAAATTGAGGTAGAAATGTTTGAAGAAAGTAAAAGTACCTTAGAGCAGCAGGTACGGGCTTTGACCTCAGAATTAGAAGCTGATAAGGAAAAGGCTCGTCTGGAAACCTCTTTTTTCGAGCAATTATCCAAGGCAAGTGAAGAAATTAGAGAGTTGAAGGCTCTCTTGGTGAAAAAGAAGCGTATGCTGGTGAACTCGTGCAGAATTTGACTCAAACTCAAGAAGACCTCCCGGTATCTTCTGACAAGGTTTGTTCTTTAGAAAATTCTCACGCTTCTCTTCAAGCTTCTTATGAATTTGCCTTGGCTGAAAATGAAAAGGTAAGAAATGAAATTGCTGACTGGGAAAGAGATTATGAAATCCTTGAAGATAAAACTGCCATTGAAGTGAGTTGGGCGTTTTTAAATTCTCGCCATGATACCCTCGTTGAAGCTAGCCAAGAGAATTTTAACTTGGAATCTGAGTTAGCCAAGATCAAAGAAACTATTGAGAAGACTCAGCAGAGCCAAGATTTTTCTTCTCCCGTGGCTGAAGCTTCTGAAAATGTTGAAGATGATACGGGTATCCTCACTCCTTCAGGTCAAGCTGAGCCCGCTGCTGTTGATGTCCCTGCTTCAGTTCCTTCAACTTCTTAGTGAAAAGTTTATGTTATTTAAATTCCTTTGTTGTTTTTTTTTCTTTTGATGGTATATGGTGGAAACCCTTGGTCTTTTTAAGGGTTTATTGAAAACGTTAAGTCCCCAGACCTTTTATGGGGCATTTTGTATAAATAACTTTTGGTTTATGACTAAGTTCATGCTTAGTCTATACTTTTCTAATATGAAGAAATTTTCGTTGCTGTTTGAATTTCTGTTTTGTTTATTCTTGCATTTATTTTTTAAGGACTTACTGAATAACTTGCATTTTTATTTTGTAAAATGCTTTCTTTTTCTCATGAATGTCTTAAATCAATCATGAATTATAAAAGAGGGCCCTTTTATATTCGACACTTAATGAAGAAGACGTCTCAGCTTCATTATGGTGTTAATATACGATAAAAGAAATGGGAATACACATGTTTCTTGAAATGACTTTGACAAGTTTTTATTTGAACTTTGTCTAGTTTTGGAGAATACCTTACATGTATTTGAATTACTTCTATAACTTTCTCGTCACTGTTTTTCTTATAACAGATTTCAAAAAAGAAAATGAACACAAGGTTTTTATTTATAACCCGTTTCAGTACATTGCCTTTACCCTAACTATGATAAGGTTTTTCTTTGGCCTTAGCTCGTGACTCTGCTCTGCACTTGATTCATTCAATGAATGAACTTTTTAGGCTTGATCTTTGATTGTTTCTCAATCTTCTTTTTTGCCTTCTTAATACACGTGTCTATGTATATTATATAGTCCCCCAAGTGTTTGAGCGTTGAAGTATGAAGCCTCGAGCACTTGATTGTTCCTCTCATTTTGGTCCTTTTCCTGTAAAAGGAAAAATACACGGGATTCGGAGGTACGATTATAGATAAAGACTACTTAACCCGTCTTAATTTCTATCAGAATAGTTGTAACCCTAGATCGGGAATTTCAATTTATTCCACGTGCCTTGCAGGTCGTGATTCATCATTTAGTACGGGCTAGCTTTTTGCCTATCATCTAAAATCGTTAGTAAAACTTTAATAATTCAAAAAATAGAATTTTAAAATGAAGATACCTAACCGTGGGTATTCTTTCAGAAATAGTATCTCTTCAGGTGAACAACATTCCAATGTGAAGGTAATATCTTGCCATCCATTGTCTCCAGCTCGTATGCTCCTTTTCCCTCAATATCATGAATCCTATAAGGTCCTTCCCAAGTTGGACTCAATTTTCCCGTATTAGCCGCCTTCGTAGATTGAAAAACCTTCTTGAGTACGAAGTCCCCAGTCTTGAAGTATCTTAGCTGTGCCTTTCGATTGTAATAGCGTTCAATGACTTGTTTTTGTGCTGCCATTCTTATTAATGCAGTTTCTCTTCTTCCTTCAAGTAAGTCATGGTTTATGCGCATCTCCTCTTCATTAGATTCTTCTGACGCTTGCGTATACCTCGTGCTTGGTTCCCCTATCTCAACCGGAATTAAAGCTTCAGCTCCGTACACCAATGAGAATGGTGTTTCACCTGTACTTGTTTTGTTGTCGTGCGATATGCCCATAAAACACCAGGTAGCACTTCTGGCCAATTACCTTTGGATTCCTCTAAATGCTTCTTTAAATTGTTGATAATGACTTTGTTTGTTGACTCAGCTTGGCCGTTACCCACCGGATGATAAGGTGTAGATGTTATCCTTTTGATCTGCCAACTTTGAAAAAACTCTATGATCTGTGCGCCTATAAATTGAGGGCCATTATCACACACGATTTCCTTTGGCACACCGAATCGACATATGATATTTCGCCAAATGAAATCTCTAACTTCTTTTTCCCGCACCTGTTTGAATACTCCTGCTTCCACCCATTTAGTAAAATAGTCAGTGGTACAAGCAAAAATTTTACATGTCCCTTTTCTTGTGGTAATGGTCCCACTATATCCATCCCCCATTTCATAAAAGGCCACGGTGCAATGACCGGATGTAACAGTTCCGCAGGTCTATGCACGTTATTACCATACCTTTGGCACTTATCACATTTAGCCACGAAATTCTCCGCTTCTTCTTCCATTTTAGGCCAATAATAGCCTGTTCTAATCATGGTTCTTACCAGTGATCTTCCTCCCGCATGATTTCCACAATGCCCCTCGTGTATCTCTCATCACATATTCTGTTTGAGAAGGCCCGAGGCATCTTTCTAAGGGGCCATCGAAAATCTTTCGATAAAGATTGACTTGCTTTAAACAATATCGAGCAGCCTTTTTTCGAAGCGCGTGGGCTTTTTTCTTGTCTTCAGGGACGGTACCATACTGGCAAAAAAGCAATAATCTCGTTCCTCCAATCCCAGGTTAAGTTATTAAAATTTACCTTATTTTTATCTGGATCAAGTACTGAATGAAACAAATGAATTACGGAAGCATTTTCATTGCTTGCCACATCTGCCGCAGATGCGAGATTGGATAGGGCGTCCGCCTCGACATTTTCATCTCTTGGTATTTTCATAACTTTCCAGGTTTGGAATTGTCTAATCAAATCCCGTACCTTTTCCAAATATTGCTGCATTCGCGCCTCCCTGGCTGTATAAGTCCCCAACATTTGGTTAACTACGAGCTGTGAATCGCTTTTGATTACAATTTGATTAATGCCAAGTTCTCGTGCCAGTTCCAAACCTACAATCACAGCTTCATACTCTGCCTCATTGTTAGTTATAGAATGGCATTTTATGGCCTGACGAATGGTTTCACCCGTAGGTGGCACCAAAACAATTCCTAACCTGCGCCTTTCACATTAGATGAGCCATCAGTAAACAAGGTCCAAATTCCTGGATTAGACCCGTTGAACACCTGTAGTTCTTTTTCTGCTTCTAATTGCATTTCTTGGCTAAAATCAGCCAAAATATCCGCTAATACCTGAGATTTTATCGCGGTTCTGGGTTGGTAAGTAATGTCGTATTCACTTAATTCTATAGCCCATTTGGCTAATCTACCAGACAACTCATGTTTGTGTAATATATTGCGTAATGGATAAGCAGTTAATACGGCAATAGGATGACATTGAAAGTAAGGCCTTAGCTTTCTTGAAGCCATGATTAGTGAAAGTGCAAGTTTTTCTAATTGAGGATACCGCGTCTCCGCATCTAATAATGATTTGCTGACATAATAAATTGGAGATTGTTTACCTTGATCTTCATGAACTAAAACATCACTCACCGCTACTTTTGAGACAACAAGATAGATGAGCAATCTTTCTCCAACCTTTGGTTTTGCGAGCAACGGCGGATGTGACAGGTATGTCTTCAAATTTTTGAGCGCCTGTTGACACTCTTCAGTCCATTGAAACTGATCTTGCTTTTTAAGAGCTGAAAAGAATTTAAAGCACTTTTCTGATGATTTAGAAATAAATATCCACAAAGCTACAATTCTTCCTGTCAACCTCTGCACTTCTTTTTTATTTGTAAGTATATCAGGGATTTCTTCAATGGCTTTAATCTGAGCTGGATTCACCTCAATACCACGGTTAGAATCAAGAAAACCTAAAAACTTACCTGATACGACACCTTATGCACATTTCTCAGGGTTTAATTTCATATTGAATTTTCGCAAAATTTGAAACGTATCTGGTATGTGCGATATATGATCTCCTGAATGTTTAGTTTTAACTAGCATATCGTCTATGTAAACCTCCATAGTTTTTCCCAAATGTTCTTGGAACATTTTAGTCACCAGTCTTTGGTACGTTGCACCAGCATTTTTGAGACCAAAAGGCATTACTTTATAGCAGTAAGTCCCCCTGTCTGTTATAAATGAAGTTTTTTCTTCATCTAAAGGATCCATTTTAATCTGGTTATAACCTGAATATGCGTCTAAAAAGCTTAACAACTCATGTCCTGCAGTAGCATCAATTAGTTGATCTATATGTGGTAATGGAAAAGAGTCTTTGGGACAAGCTTTGTTAAGGTCTGTGTAATCTACACAAACTCGCCACTTACCATTCTTTTTCGGTACCACAACAGTATTGGCTAACCAATTAGGATACTTTACCTCGCGGATAGACCCAATTTTTAGTAATTTCTGGACCTCATCTTGAATCACCTGATTTTTGAAAGCTCCTTGCTTTCTCTTCTTTTGTTTGACAGGTGGATATGAGGGGTCTTCATTTAACTTGTGAGTCATTACCTCCGGTGGTATTCCTGTCATGTCAGAATGGGACCAAGCAAAACAATCCACATCAGTTTTCAAAAATTCAATCAATTTACCTTTCATGTCCCGGCTTAGATTGGCCCCTACGTAGACTTTCTTTTCAGGCCATTGTGTGAATAATACTACAGCCTCCAGCTCTTCAATCGTTGTTTTGATATTTTCATTTTCTTCTGGTTCTTCAATGGAATCGGGTCTTGAATCCACATCTGTTCGCCCTTGTTCAGTTGAGGTTTGCGTTGTGGTATCCTCAACTGGATTCTGTAATTGCTATTTTTCTTCATTTCTCGTACTTGAATCTGCTACGGAGTTGATTCTCCTGGATGTCTGTTGATCCCCACGGATTTGACATATTCCCCATGGTGATGGAAATTTAATAACTTGATGTAAGGTTGACGGAACGGCATCCATCTCGTGGATCCACGGTCTCCCGAGTAGCATATTGTAAGCCATTTCCATTTCTACCACTTGAAACTTTGTATCTTTCACAACCCTTTCCGCGAATGTAGTAAGTATTACCTTACCTTTTGTTACGATGCTGGAATTGTCGAACCCAGACAAAATATGCGCCTTGGTACTAATTTAGCTTCAGCTTGCAACTCATGTAGAACTCTTAGCAGAATAATATTCACAGAGCTACCTGGATCAATCAAAACTCGTTTCACATTAGTGTCATGTACAAGTAAAGATATTATCAGTGCATTATTATGTGGAGTCAATATGCCATCCGCATCTGCATCATCAAACGTAATGCTTTCTTCCTCTAAGACATGTCCCACACGCTTCCCGTGGGTAATTGTGACTTTGGAAACTTTATTTGCTGCTGTGTACGTCACGCCATTGATTTCTTCGCCCCCGCTTATGACATTAACGGTCCTTTTTGGAGAAGGCGGTTGAGGGGGCTCCTACCTATTCTTCATGTACGCTTGTTTATCTTTTTCACTGAATAATTCGGTGAGATATCCTTGCTTCAACAGATGATCAACTTCACCCTGTAGCAACCTACAATCTGCCGTTTTATGACCATGATCATTATGAAATTCGCACCAGTGATCAGGATTACGCCTGTTTGGATTCGATCTCATTTCTTTTGGCCACCGTACTTTATCACCCATGCTTCTTAAAACAACTACGAGCTCGGAAGTGTTTACATTAAAATTATAACCGCCAAATCGTGCCTTCAAGTTTCTATCATCATTTTGTGACTCTCGTGTGATACGATCATTTCCATACGTCGATGATGAGCCCGATTCTCTATTTCTAGATCTATGGTCGTACCTTGAATGATCATGCTTTGACCGTGACTCTTTTCCAGCTGGGCCCATATATGGTTCGTACCTGTTTTTACCGGACCTTTTTTCTGTTTCCGCCCGTCTTGAACTCACCTTTTCTTCTTTCTGAGATTGTGAGATAATATCTTCTTCGATCCTTAACTTCGTGCTATACCTGTTGTAAATGTCATTCCACATCGTTGCTGGGAATTCACGAAGACTTTCCTTGAGTCGCCTCGTGGCTTCTAAGCTTTTCTAATTCAAATTACTAGTGAAAGCTATAGCTGCACAATTATCTGGTACACGTGGTAACGTCATTCTTTCACGCTGGAACCTATCCACGAACTCTCTGAGCAACTCGGAGTCCCCTTGTTTGATTTTGAAAATATCCTCCATTCTCTTTTCGACTTTTTGAGCTCCCGAATGTGCTTTGATAAATGAATCTGCAAGCTCAGCAAAAGAATTTATGGAATTTTCGGGTAAAAGAGAATACCATGTTAATGCTCCTTTAGTGAGTGTTTCACCGAATTTTTTGACCAATACTGATTCAATTTCTTATTTGGTCAAATCGTTGCCTTTTACGCCAGTTGTGAATGCAGTTACGTGGTCTCGTGGATTAGTTGTTCCATCGTATTTTGGAATATCGGGCATTTTGAATTTCTTTGGAATTGGTAGAGGAGCAGCGCTTGGCTTCCAAGGTTGCTGTGAATATTTGTCCATATCTATTCCTTTGATTACATGCGGTACTCCAGGTATTTTCTCTATGCGGTCACTTTGCTCCTTGAGCTGTTTCTGCAATGTTAGAACTAAATTTTGTAAATCAGAATTGACTAAGTTACCTGGTTCTCCATCTCGTGACTCACTGAAGATTCCGCCACTGCCTGAATTAACAAGCCCAAAATGAGGGTTTTCTAAAGTGTTGGTATTTGGAATTCGTGTTGGTGGTGCAACAGGTAACTGGCTGGCAAAGGCCTCAAGAGCTTTATTGACCTGTTGAGCGATCAACTTTTGCAAAGCTTCATTGATAGCTTCATCATTGTCAAATTGAGCATTTGCGTTTTAGTGAGACCCATCAGGAGTTCCTTCTCGAGACCGCCGAGGCGAGCTTTGTGGAGAAGGGATCGGAGTGTGAACATCTTGTGGGTCCCCTTGGAGTTGATGGTTTCCTTGGTTTCCTTGGGTGTTATCGTTAACATTTGACATGATTGTTGATATAACGAAATAGATTAGGTTAAGAAAGAATAGATTATCAGATTCCATGTAACGGAACCAATTTGTTTAACCAAAGAATGGAGTTTCAGTCAAAGCTTTATTTTTAGAAGAACTCGGGTTACTGATAATCAAAATTGAATAAAAAAATTTGATTTTGATAACAAATAGATAGCAGAAAACAAAGTAATCCAATATTTTTAGTTGATTTTTCGTGTCCTTACAAATGATCAGTCTTCTCCCTTTTATAACTATTTTTAAGTTATACGTTTTGCCTTTGTCATAATAAGGTCATTATGGACGATTAAAGGCATTAAATGCTACGTTACATAATCGTTGTAATTTAATACAGATTCTCTAACGTTTTCAGTATTTAATACTTATTAAATACTGTATCTGGGCTCTCCTGTGCTGTCAGGTTCATTCTCCTCAGCTTTTAGACTTTAATAGGTACGAGCATCGAGTCTTTTGAATATTTGCTCGTGCCTCTTCTTGTGCTTCCGCTCGTATTTGTTGCAATTCGTGCCTCTTTGCTAATCATCATTCTTTGACCTGTCTACGTGTCATGACATGTCATCCTTCAATCACTTCGATATGTATAAACTCAGTTTTACCCAATACACAGGGCAGGGCAGGGCGGGGCGGGTCAAAACATATTTTCAGAAAATAGTAAATGGGACAGGGCAGGGGTAGGGCAGGATTTTAACTGCAAACTCACTTGTGTGCATACTGCCTAAGGAATTTACTTAACCGTCTTGATAAGTTAGCTACTAAAGCTGCCTAGACATACACAAACATACTCACTGTGTCCAACCAAAAATTCTATGCTTAAGCAACTGTCTCAAATACCGTTTGCATCCATTGTTCTCATCTTTTGTCAAAAAGCATCAACTTTTTGGTTGCTCTATTAAGATTCAATATAGGCCATAATATCGTTTGCTACGTACTTCACATCTCATCTTCGTTAGTCGTAGCTTGTTTTACTGTCTTAATAGATGCGTCTGATCCATATGTTAGATTGTATTGCAGTTTCGCTTATGTTTAGACTACTACCTACCACATGAATCGATAAATTGCGGGAGGAAATGGCTATTCTTCTTGAAATCTTACTACGACATTGGATGTAGAATTGAAACAAGTAAAGGGTGAGATTAGCCCCTGATTTTCAAAACAATTAAAAACAGAACTAACAAGAATCAACAAAATGTATGTGCATAGAGTAAAATCAATTTTTGTATTATAGATAGTGCCAAATGGAAAAATGATTACTCCTCGACACAAAGTTGACAACCTCCCTAATTCCATACACAGACTACAAAAAAGCCAACAGTGTTTATTACTCAAAAAAGTAGACAGACACACATTACCATTATTCAATCAATATGGACAAACAACTCTTATTGAGATGTCAATTTTAAATATTTCACTACAAAGTTGAAAAGGTAAAGAAATTAAAAGCATACTGCAAAATAAAAATAAAGAGAAAAAAAATGAAAAAAAGTCTAAACGGGCAGGGCGGGGTAGGACGGGCCAAAATTCTGACAAAAGACTAAACGGGGCAGGGCAGGGCGGGTAAAAATTTAGCATGTTAAGGCTTGCCCCCATCCTACCCTACCTCGCCCCGCCCTATTTACATTCCTACAAAGAGGTGTATTTGCAGCTAACCATGGATCATGCCAGAAGTTTATATGGAAACCATTTGCAATTCTCCATTTAAACCCTAAGTGACAATAGAACCAACATTTAACAATATTTTACCAAATAAAAAAAGGCTGAAGGGGACTGGGGTTTTATACAAAATATTTTGAGAGTACGATATTTGCCCAGAGAGTTTTGGGGGTGTGGAAGAGTCTCCCAACAAGACTAGCAAGACTAGCTGATAAAGCTTGATTTTTGGTATGGAGCTTTTGGATACCTAGCCCCCTTTGGCCCTTGGCAATTAACAGTGGCCCAGTTGAGTAGATAGATTTTTCTCTATGAAAAATCGGTTTATGTGCATCTATACCCGCTTTTTGTGTCACGTTTTAACTTGTGCCCGCTTTGCAAAAAGATTGCAAGCGTACCCGCTTTTTCGCATAACTTCAGCATACGGGGCTGAAGTAGCAAAGGCAATCACGCAAAACTTTAGCATTCTAGTAGCCGGGCCTGAAGTTCAGTTCTAGAGCTGAAGATTTTATTTTGTAACTGGCGAACTTCAGCTCTAGAGCTGAAGTTTTTGTTTTGTAACTGGCGAACTTCAGCTCTAGAGCTGAAGTTTTTGTTTTGTAACTGGCGAACTTCAGCTCTAGAGCTGAAGTTTTTTTTTTGTAACTGGCGAACTTCAGCTCTAGAGCTTGAAGTTTTTGTTTTTGTAACTGGAGAACTTCAGCTCTAAAGCTGAAGTTCTAGAGCTCTAGAGCTTGAAGTTTTTGTTTGTCTTTTTTTTTTTTAAGATTCACAAAGCAGCATTCATTTTGCCATGTTTTGCCAGAAGTATGATCGAGTCTCAATCAAGTGAATAATGAACACTGGTGGTTTAATCATTGGACCAAGATCGAGTCTTAATCAAGTTAATAAATAAGTGAAATGAGACGTATTGTATGAAAATTCTGCAGTAATTATCGTAATTTCAAATTCACCAATTATTGTAAAATTCTTTCTCTGTGGTGTTTGGTACTTCAATATAAATTTTTCCTGTTGAAGTTTTGAATCGATGTTCCAACTCAATCCTTGCAAATCAGTTGCTTATTTTTCTTTTAGTGTACTTAGTAAACTAATTGGAATCGGCGCTTCCATAAAAGAAAGAGGTTGAGGGCGGATATAACTTTGAGAAGGAGAACGAGGAGGAGAAAGGGGGTTGAAGTTGTTTAAAAAATGGGTATAAGTTAAAAGTTTTTACAAAAATGGGTATAGGTTAAATGGGGGTGACCAAATAGGGCGCCCCGTGCAATTTTTACTGGAAAATCTTAGTAAAAATCATGTGGGGTAGCCACTTTTTAAAGTGGTATTTACTTTTTATCCAGCATTTTGATGCTTAGCAATAGTAGCCACTAGTCTATTAAAATTAATATGAAAAGACTGTGTTACCCTTTCTTCTATCTCCAGCAATGCACGTCTCTCCTCTAACAAAGATAGTTTAGGTTCTCTGCTCGGTCAGAAGACCAGCAAAGATTTTAGTACTTTATGTTTCCACCTTGCTTTCAGTAGAAGCTGTGGATCTAGCAGCAGAGGTGCTCGTTTCTTGGCACGTCCTCTTCATTTCGTTGTTCTTTTCTTCTTTTTAATTTGTGTTGGTTCTGGTTTGCGAGCTTCAGTGGTGTGCTAATTAAACTAGTCGTGATATTTGATCGTATACAATTATGGTGGTAGATATATTTCGATTTATGAATTCTGTGATGTATTTTTGGTTTTCTGCTACGTTATGGATCCTGAACTTACAGTTACAAGTTCAAAAGTTAATGACACTTGGTCCTGAACTTCGAGTTCCAAGTTCAAAAGTTAAGGACACTTGGTCCTGAACTTAGAGTTACAAGTTCAAAAGTTAAGGACACTTGGTCCTGAACTTAGACTAACAAGCTCAAAAGTTAAGGACAATAGGTCCTGAACTTACAGTTACAAGTTCAAAAGTTAAGGACATGTAGTCCTGAAGTCCTGAAGTTAAGTTCAAAAGTTAAGGACAATAGGTCCTGAACTTACAGTTACAAGTTCAAAAGTTAAGGACAATAGGTCCCGAAGTCCTGAATTTGAGGGTTGGAACAAATGTTTAACAAGAATTCTTGGAATTCCTTGGGGATTCTTGATTGGTGCTGAGCTAACTATAGCGCAAAGCCGAATCTTGACGTAGATGCTTTTATTTTATTGGACCTCTGTTCAGGGTTCCAAACTCAATGATGACAACTAAACACGAGGGTTGCGCTTGTTGCGAGACTTAATTAGACTAACAAGATCAAAAGTTAAGGACAATAGGTCCTGAACTTAGGCTAAGAAGCCCAAAAGTTAGGGACACTTGGTCCTGAACTTACAGTTACAAGTTCAAAAGTTAAGGACATGTAGTCCTGAAGTCCTGAAGTTAAGTTCAAAAGTTAAGGACATGTAGTCCTGAAGTCCTGAACTTAGAGTTACAAGTTCAAAAGTTAAGGACATGTAGTCTTGAAGTCCTGAAGTTAAGTTCAAAAGTTATGGACATGAGCAGAAGGTATTTTCGTCCGGGCAGTTAAAGTTTATTAAAGCAGTGGCTAAAGACTAAAGACATTTTAAACAGTGGCTTAAAAGTAAATAAATGTGTTATTAATGGATAACCGTGCACTTCCCCCAAAATCTTAATTTATACCCATTAAGCCCAAACTATTTACCCTTTATTACGCAAGCCTAAACTATTTACTTTTCCTACTTATTCAGTCCAAACTATTTACCCGACCCACCTATCAGCTATTTGCTTTCTCATTTGAAGTACAAAATGTTAAAAATATTCGGGTTCATTTTTGCAAGATTACCTGGTAGTGGACTTGAATGGATCTACTTCTTCTCGGCCAGATCGATCTTCATTAAGAGGGTCAACCCAAGCTATTGCTCTACCTCCTTTCCTTATGATTTTTGTGTGTATATAAAGACCCATCATTGTTGAGCTTGAAGCTCCTAGATTTCAAATTTTATTTTGAAGATTTATTGTTTGATTTGATGTGGGTGCTATAAAATATTGCTTATAGTACCTTCGAGTAACCTTCCCAAATCTGAAATTTTATGTGTGTTTGAATATCCACCATTGTTGTCTTGAAGCTCAATTTTTATTTTAAAGATTTCTCGTTTGATTCAAAGTGGTTGTTATTAGATATTGCTTATAGTACCTTCTAGAAGTCCATACTGAAATTTGATCACATTTGAAGTTGATTTGAGGTGATTGATATCGAATCTTTCAGTTGAAAATCGAAGAAGAACATAGTTACCTAATAGTATACCGCTACGATATAACTGTAGGAGTATATAGCTATATTACAACAATATACTATTATAGTATATAATATACTGCAACGGTATACTGTAATAATCGAAGAAGAACACAACCACCTAATAGTATACCGTTACGGTATACAATATATTGTAGGAGTATACAGCTATAATGCAACTATATACTATTATAGTATAGAATATACTGTAACGGTATATTATAATAATGTGTAATATACTGCAACACTATGCTGTAATAGTATACAATATACCATAATAGTATACTATTTTAATGTAATAGTATAATGTTGAATGAAGAATATAAACTATTATTTTCATATATTGTATGCTATTTTGGTATATAATATATAATTCAATAGTATACAGTTTACTACAATAATATATTGTTATAATATACAATATGATGTTATAATTTGGTCATTTTTAAATTTTTAAATTTTTTTAACTGGATCCTTTTTAAATATTTTAACAAAGTTCTCATGCTTTTTACAATTTTTTTCTTTTCTTAAAAAAGGGTTTAGATGGAATTCCATGGAGATGTTATATATTTTATTAGAAGTAGATGATGAAAGTAATAATTATTTATCTCTTCTTGATACTTAACTTTTATGTGCATCCTACGATTTCACCTCTTGTTGGCTTTCCCAGGTTCTCGCTTCCCTCCTCCTTATGTAATGTGTCAAGAATAAATTATGGGCACAATTTAATCTCACGGTTTAACAATAGCCTCTTATGACTTTCCATTTAACTTTATGAAAGCATAGCCATAATCACGGTTTAGTTTTTGTGGATAAAGCTATAAGCTCCCTTTTCTCTTAGGGGTGGTAGAGCACCAAAGATTTTTTTTTTAATTTTTTTTTGATAGCAAATTCATTTGAGAAATAAACATTTAGGAACAATGGCGTACGTCGGATTTTTCATAAGCAGTCTCACGATTTTAAATAGTAATCAAATAATAATTCATTGTGACAACATATTAAATAATATAATTTGAATTATTTTTATACAACATAACTCAAGTATATTACTAGATATGAATTTTAATTTTTTGAAATTTATTCAACGTAACCTCATTACAAATAATACTAAATACTTTTTTATATGTAGAAAACCAAGTAATCATACAAAAATTCATTATTTACTCAATTCTGCAAATTGTTCTTAATCAATTTCAATGCTGAGAAAGAAGATTAAGGAAAAAAAAAATAACCGAACAACTTATGATAAAGTCAAATAATTTATTGTTGCATAAAATATGCAAATGTGACTCTTGATCCATTGATTTAGTGTGATATTAGTGCTTAAGAGATTAATGGTTCAAACCTCAACATATTTTTTATTTCTAGATGAGGCACAAAATATTTAAAACAAAAATGAAGCTATGATTCGAACTATAAAGCCATGATTCGAACTTGTGACATTTCACAAATATTAAAGCGACTGACCAGTTGAGCTATAGAACTGCACTTGTTAAATGGTGTCACTTTAATAAACTTATTTTAATAGTTTCTGTTGGATTTCAATTATATATTCTTATTTAGTAAAAAATTTCGATCAAGCGGTGTCTCGTGGCACTGCTTGAGCAAAGGTAGATCCGCCCCTATTTAGGAATTTGCATGACATGATTCTGCTCCTACATATGATCAACCAATTAATCCTAAGAAAGTTCAAATGGATTGGAGTTGCGCTCTGCACTGCCAGTGAGAAATGTCTAAAGCAACACATCCAGGGTAGGAAGCACAAACTGAAGGAACAAGAATAAAGGAAACATGAAATGACGGCAAAAAAGAAGCTAAATTTGCTTCAAAGTTAGAGGAAAATTATTTATTTAAGAGTTTGAACCAGTTAAAATCTTAAAGTTTGTGGTCTCAATTTGCCAATCAGAAGACCAGTTAAATGCTGCACTTAGAAAAAACCCCGAGTCTGGATAGATAAAGCTAAATACGGATAGATAGATCTATAGACTGAAAAATGCTGGTCTAGGCACTTTGCTTCGCGATGATGAAGGTGTTCCTATATGTGCTTGCATCTCTAAGGTTCCATGTGATGATATCTTCTTGGTTGAGTTATACTAGCTATATGGAGAGGTCTTACATCTCTGAATATGGGGATCTAAATGATATAGGTAGAATCAGACTCAATTAGTGCGGTGAAAGTAAAAGTACAAGAGGGGGAGGGGTCAATTATACGCCTATTAAAAAATTGGTCGACAACGGTACAGGCGTGCTCGACTGATACAGAGATAGCCTGCAAAGAACTGTTAGTTCTTTCGATTTAAACAAGTGTAAATCACAACAAACATTAAAAGAACATAATATAATATGAGAGCACATAAAGTAAATGACACCAGGAATTTTACACTGGTTTAGAACCGATGTGGTATCCTTATCCAGTCCTCTTGGGTACAAGAGTGTTGTCTTTTAAAGCTCTTTGCAAATTACGTTGAGTAAAACTTTTGTGGTTTCTAGCGTTCACCACCAATGTTTACAAGGATTGGTTTTCACTTGCTCACCAACAAACGACAAAGGGTTGGTTTTCACTCGCTCACCAAAGAATCGAACAATGACACAACCTCTCAGAATTTTTCCCTTTCTCTCAATCTTTTATTACACTTGTAAACTCAAGAATACAGTTCTTGACTAAGGTGTAGAAAGAGTAGGAAAGTTGTCTGCGAAGTTGGTACTTTGTTTATCTTGAAAATGGTAATAACAGTTAGATTTGATTTTGTGGTTCTAAAAATACGTGATTTATTTTAATGCTAGTTGTTAAGAAATAGATGCTAAGTAAGAGACTAGAAAATAAGATAAGAGCTTGAAGATAGTATGTTTAAGCAAACCGAGTGCTGAGGATCGGGGCCTCGAGCCTGGTTATACAGGCCCTCGAGGTCGAGCTCGAGGCTAAGTTATGGACAGTCGATGAAGGACTAACAACTTTGAGAGCTTTGACGAAGGCTCTTTATGATCAATAATGAACAATAAATGAAGAACAATTAATAGCACACAGTAAATGTAAGCAATAAATGTAAATAATTGAATCAAGGGAGAGTGTATTTAAGTTAGAGAGCAGGTAATGTTCTTGTATTCAATGTTGTGTGTTGTGTTCTATATATCTCTTCCAAAATGGCAAGGATCCCCTTTATATATGGAGGGAAATCCCAACATAGTACATGAGTAATTATTACAAAGAAATATAGCTGGCACAACTATTCACTAGTCTGGTACAGACTAGTGTTTCTCTTGCAGGGGTTGTCGGTTCTGGTCACGTGCCTTGGGAACTTCCCGCTCTCTCATGATAACATCAATTTGCACTACCTCGAGGTCGAACGTTAGGAGCCTTCGGGGTTGAACCTCGATCCATGCCTCGAGCCTCTGGAGGCACGCTTGTGAAGCGTTACAACGGCCATAAAATTGGGCCTTCTGATTTTTACCGCATACAGATAGTCCCCGCATTTCATAGAGTGAAACGATAAGAAATGATCTCGAACTCTTACCCCTTCGGTGCCTTTATCATGACGGTGGTCGCACCCTATCAAGCAATTGATATGACGGGATAAGGTGTCCAAAGGTTGCGTCCACACAGCCCTTAAAAGCCTTTGAATTAATTGCAGCGGTTGGCTGTCCTCTGGTCCGCTCCAAGGTGCGCGTCAGACCTCTACAAATACTTCTTCTTTCGCCCCTTATTTTCCACTGCACCATCAATCCCGCAAAAGAGTTTTTCTTACCTCTCTCTTCATTTCTCTTCCAAGACGCACATTTCTTTTCCCCTTTAAGACCTTTTAACAATAATGGCGAAAACTTCCGCCCCTGTTCCTCAGGAAGGTGTGCCTTCTTCTTCCTCGCGCTCGTCCAAGGGTAAGGCAACGATGCCTCCTTGCGTCGGGGAATGTGTTCCAGGAGCCTTTGTGACGACTTCCGACTTTAAGACCGAAAGACCTTCTTCGAGGCCGGGACGATGCGAGCCTGTGACCCAATATGTTAGTTCAATAGCAGATGTTAAAAGGGTGAAGGCCGACTGTCACTGGGGGGAAACAATGCTTGTGGAGATTCCTTCTCGAGGGGAGGATATAACGACGTACAAGGCCGGCTTCCTCAGTGTGTATACTTATCCAATCACCCTTGGCCTGGTGGGACCATCCTCGCCTTCAATAGACCCCGTGATCCTCGACTTCTGCACACGGTACCAAGTAACCCTTGGCCAAATTCATCCTTCGTTCTGGCGCATTGTTTACATGACCAGATTTTATGCGAACATGTTAAGGGGATGCCTTTCACCCTCGACCACCTGGTCAGAATGTACAGTCCCCGACTCCTCTGCGGGGGCCTGATTAAGATCCACTATCGGGCCTCGAGGGCCCTTTTTGCTTGTACCGACGAGGTTGGGAACGGAGGGTGGATGAGCCATTTTGTCCGAGTTAGGACCTCGGACCTCTAAGCTGTTTTGAAGATTGGTATAGGTTTGGATAGTGGTATGTGACTGGTTTGTTCTTTTGGTGGAGGTCCCGGGGGCCTCGGGTTGATTTCGGATGGTTGACGGAAAGTTGGGAATTGGGAGTTGGCAGCAGAAGTTGAGTTTGCTGTCATAACCGCACCTGCGGCTAGGGGACCGCAGGTGCGGGCTCGCAGAAGCGCCCAGTGGGTCGCAGATGCGGAATTAGCGATCGCATAACGCAAGGAGTGTTCGATCGCAGGTGCGGTCCCAGACTTTTAAGTGAAAACCGCAGGTGCGGTGGGCTAGACCGCAGAAGCTGTTCCGCAGAAGTGGAAAATGGACCGCAGGTGCAGAATCCTGGGTCAGAGACTATATATTTCACCCTTCGCGATTTCCAGACTTTCTTCACATTTTTAAAACGATTTTAGGAGCTTTTTGGGAGATTTTGAATAGGGAATCAGAGGGAACTCCATTGAGGTAAGATTTGTGAACCTAAAACTCGTTCCTATGGTGTTATTTCATTGATTAGGCTTGAAATTTATTGAAATTTGTGGGTAAATATTGAAGAAACTAGGGCTTGGAATTGGAGACCTAGAATTTGGGATTTGAGAGGTTAATTGCAGTTGGATTTTGGTAAATTTGATATGTATGAACTCGTGGGAAGATAAGGATTCCATTGATGTTAATTTTGTCGGATTCCGAGACGTGGGCCGGGGTTCGGGTTTGGTTAATTTTGGGATTCATGTTGTAATTTGATTATTTTTGCATGGGCTTCGTTCCTTTAGCATATTTTGACGTCATGATTCTGATTTTGGTTAGATTCGACACGAGTTGAGGCTGAGATGAGAGGCAAATGCATCGCGGGCTAGAGTTTGGACCGGATAGAGGTAAGTAATGATTGTAAATGCTGTCTTGAGGGTGTGAAACCCCGGATATCACATCGTTGTGCTGCTTTGAGGTGGCGCACACGCTAGATGACGAGCGTGGGGCCGTGCACCGTTAGGGATTGTGACTTAGTCCGTCCCGTATGACTGTTTAACTACGTAGTTGATTGAAAACTTTTTGTTGTCATCATGTTTTGGGCGGAATGCCATATTTGGGCCTCGTGCCAACTGTTTGGACCCCTAGGGGATTTTACTACTACTTCCTCACTATTTTGACTTCGAAATTGTATTCAGTCATGCTATATTCTACTGTTTTCACAACTCAACCATCTTTACTCATTTTTGATATCTTAAATGATATTTTCGGTCGAGCATCATGTTTTACAGTTGCCAGTGAGGCTTGTGAGATTCTGACTGAGTAAGGTCGAGGGCCTGTGTTGTGAGGATACTATGGGATCGGCCTGCGCGCTGCAATATGTGGTACTTATTTGTGACATACGAGAGGCCAAGGGCCTGATTTATTTTGCCACGAGGTGGCTTGTGATTGATATGAGACCGAGAGCCTGTTAATTATGCCACGAGAAGGCTTGTTATTGCGCTTGGGCCGTAAGGCGAATCCCACAGGGAATAGGTGTGAAAAGGTTACTAGAATAGTGTGTTACTCGACTAAAGTCGTAATCCTATCCAGTTAATGGTAACAAGAGTGTGTGTTAATAGTGATAAAAGTATGAATTTAGTTTGTTTTGAAGTAACAACCAATTGGAATGTTGAAGGTGTAATTAATAGGATTAAAGAAACCAAGGTTGTGTCCCCTTTAATGAAATGTAATGCTATCGGTGTTAATATGATATATTTCTAATGGTTGGTCCCTTTGATATGCAAATGATGTCTAAGTAACTACCCAATATTTCCCAATAGTTGAGTAGTATTTCCTCTTTATAATTTTCCCAAATGTAAAAGAGTTGCAATTAATAACACTCAATACATGCCAAATAAAACCCACTTATCCCTAAGCAATTTATTAAACAAGGTTTAAAGCCTTGAGTCTTTGATATTTACTTCTACCAAATTCTAACCCACTTTCCCAAGCAAAGTAGAATTTAATGGCACTTGTTAATGTTTGCAACCACCAACAATAAATGAAGTACGAGAAATAAATAAATATCAACCAACCATTATATATATATGCAATGTTAAACACCCATTAACATAACACCCATTTAGGGGCCACAACCTAAGTATTTAGAGTTAGCTACTCATACTAAAATACAAAAGTAAGAGAATAATAAAAACCATAAAGCTTACTAAGCGAATATTCTTGACCCCAAAAGACTCCAAAAGTGAGGAGTATTAAAGTCTTGGAATGTAGCTCTAAAACCAGACAAGATGAGCCCACAAAACATCATAAAGCTATTTATAGTGGACTGAAAATCGTGACACAAAACGGACAAAAATACCCTTTCAAGTCAGAAATGCGGTCGCATTCTCGTCGCATAAGCGACATGCGGTCCGCATTTTGGACGTCTCCATCGCAGACTGAAACCCTAGTTTTCACATCTTCATCGCATTCCAGATCTACGGTTCGCATTGCAGAAACGCGATCGCATTTTGCATCGCACATTCGTCCTTCAGCAACCTTCATGGTTGGTTTGCTGTTCACTTTGCGGCTCGCAGACAGGTTCTGCGGTCGCATAGTGGACCGCATTCTTGACTTGAAATTTGCCCAGGAGTCTGTTTTTGTCTGCGATCTGAGTGTTCATTCTGCGGCTCGCATATGTGATCGGCGATCGCATAACGCGTCGCAGAACCATCTTTTTGCTGCATTTTGCTCTTTTCTTGTCTTTTTTGGTTTCATTTCCATGCTCCTGGGTCCTTAGTCCTTATGTACTGTAAAAACACCAAAATTACATAAGTCAAGGAGATAATTGCATTAAAACAATTTAAAATCTAAGCAATTAGTATTGAAATGTGCCGAAATTCTCCGGCACATCAGCGCCCCTCCCAGAGTCTGTACACTCCCAGTGAGCGCGGGTACCCAGCTTGTGATGTGATATAGCTCGAGGGGCTGATTTGTGTTTCTATCTTTTATCCCTGTTTTCATTCACTCGTTTAAGGCTGTTGAAAAGTGTTTTAAAATGGTTTTACTGAACTGAGATGTGTTTTAAGAGTTTTACTGCTTTATTGCATTGTTCTGAATATATACTATTTTGTGGTAGCATTATGCTATGGTTTACATGTTTTCTTACTGCTCAGCGGCCTCTACTTTAATTACTTACTGAGTTGGCGTACTCATATTACTCACTGCACCCCTATGTGCAGATTCAGGAGTCTCGGGTCACGCTAGCAAGGGTTGATTTGCTTCCAGCAGGATTGTTTGGAGTTGACTAGGTAGCTGCTCGGCGTTCGCAGCCCAGAGCTTCTACTTCCTACTTTCATTTCGTTTGTTCTAGCTTCGTAGTAGACTATGTTGTCTTTTCATACTCTTAGACGGATTTTAGATGCTCATGACTGGTGACACCACCCTTGCCTGCTTTCCACAAAAAGACATGTGTTAGAGGGATTATCAAGAGAATCGGCTCAGGTATGTTAACGCTAATCCTTCTTTCTTTTGGCATGATCCAAGTAATGATACGTAAACATAATGTTATTCCATAAATGGTTCTACTCTTAGTAGTTAAGGATGTCCACATTATTCATCCTTATAGAGTGGAATTCAAAGCATGTCTAAGTATGTTCCTATGTCTCTATTGAGGTATATGATAAAGATGTTAACGTTTATAATATAGTGATACATGCATCTTCATACATCTACTACCACGCTACGGCCGGTTGGGCAGTCATGCATATTTATTTACCACCGTGCTACGGTCGGTTGGGCAGTTACACATTTATCACCGAGCTACGGCTAGTCGGGCAGTCATGCATTCACCATCGAGCTATGACTGGTTGGGCAGTTACACATTTACTACCAAGCTACGGCCGGTCGGACAGTCATGCATTTACCACTGCGTTACGGCCTGTCAGGCTGTTACCATTGATCAGTTGGGCAGTCATGCATCATAAGATATGGATAATAGTCCCAAAGAGAAGAATTATATATACATATATATATATATATATATATATATATATATATATATTCGTACTAACGTCCTTTTGTGGGGGACACTGCATTCATGCCTGCAAGTATGGATAATCAGTTTGACGAGCCCTCATAGTAGACAAGGTTAGCATTCAGCGAAGGATCGGTAAAACTCCACCTCATTCGGAGTGCAGCCAAGTCTATGATTTATCGTGTAAGAGTTTTGCTATAGACTTATGGGTAGGCCGGTGCCCTGTCCTGTTTAATGTCTAATACTCTTAGAGGCTTTGTAGACAGAGGTACATTTTGTACAGTATGTCTGAGGCCTTGACGGTCCATATATGTTCATGTTTTGGAAAGATGGTTCATTGATACAGTATTTTCCCACTTATAGTTATACATTACGAGTTGTGGCCCACTTATAGTTATAAATTACGAGTTGTGGCCCAATTATAGTTATATGTTACGAGTTCCGGCCATTTTGGCCCATGATAGTCACAAAGAAAAAAAGAGTTACAGAGTGGTTCGCTCGGGCCAGTACGGCACTGGGTGCCAGCCACGCCTCCTCAGGTTTGGGGCGTGAAAATAATACCCTAACCCTCGTTTATATAGTACATGGTCTGATCTCCAAATTACTGATCACACATTTCATTTGGTGCGGTTGCACATCCCAGGTTCTGCGGCCGCGATCCAAATTGAGCGGCTGCATATCAGCAAAATCTGCACTATAAGGATTTAGTAAATTGGCCATAACATTCTATACAAATCTCCAAATAATGACTACTTTCCTTTTTTGGAAACTAGACACAAAGGGCTACAACTTTTATTTTCAGATCATCTCCAAATTCCTTATAGATTAAAAGATATAAGCTTCCGAAATCAGACCATCGAACCTGCAGAATCTCCGATCTGCGGCCACGAGAAGAATTGTGCGGTCCGCACTTTTCCTCTGCGGTCTGCACTTTTCCTCCCAGTTCTGCACTTGAGGCTTTGCCTCAACACTCCAAAATGTTCCCCCGCACTTCCAAAGGTACTAGAATAGCATCATAGTGCCGAAAATGCCCGAGTCGCTCAAAACTCTCCCCGAAACATACCCAAGCCACTCGGGGCCCCGTCTAAATGTACCAACAAGTCCCAAAACATCAAAAACACTTAGTAGAACCCTCAAACCATCTCAAAAAACATCAAAAACACGAATCGCACATAGATCCAAGCCTAATAACCTTTGAATCTTCAACTTCCAAATCTCGCGACGAAACCTATCAAATCAACCCGGAATGAACCCAAATTTTGCACGCAAGTCCTAAATGACATAACGAAGCTATTTCGATTCCCAGAACCATGGTCTAAATCCGATATCATTAAAGTCAACTCTCGGTCAAACTTATAAATTTTCCAACTTTCGCCAATTTGTGCCGAAACCTTCTAGAAACATCCAAATGCATATTCGGGCATACTCCCGAGTCCAAAATCACCATCCGAACCTAACGGAGCCATCAAAACATCAATTCGAGGTCAAACACTAAAAAGTCACACTTGGTCAACTCTTACGACTTAATGTTTAAGCCATGAAATTCATTCTTCCAAATCGATTCTGAATAACCTGAAAACCAAAACCGATGATTCAAAAAAGTCATAATACATCATACGGAGCTACTCTTGTCCTCAAACCACCGAGCGAAGTGTAATTGCTCAAAACGACCGATCGAGTCGTTACATTAATTGTGCATAATTTTTTTTTAATTATTCTTGCAATCATGAGATATCTCTTTTTCTTACTGATATTTGATTAAGATGATCTAGATTTTTGGGTAAACCATAGAAAAATGCAAAACCCGATTTTGATCGAATTGCTGGTGTTTTCGGAGGTCAACAAACTTGACGGACTTCGATTGAGCTAAAATTTGGTGGGTCCATCGGAAACGATATGGTGAGAAAAACTCACTATTTTGCAGTGAACTATGGTATTTTTCGGCATTTTGGGATCGTTTGGACTGTGTTTTGGACGTTTTTCTATTTTCTAGAAATTATTTCTTAATAATTTTAATTCATTTTTAATTCAATTGTGGTGGGAGTGACTCCCATGTTCTCCATGATTAAATACTAGTGATATAATGGGTTTACACATTGGCTATTTGTAAATAGACGTGTGGTTATATTAAATTCAATAATGGAGGTATAGAATTTTATTGACCAGGTCTTACAAGGTATACTTGATATTGTGTGATGATATAATTATTATGTAAGAAAGTTAAATCCTCTTTTTGATATCCTGGATGACTAATGATTGGTACGTTTGGCATATTTGTGCATAAAAGTTTCTCAAATTTTAGTTTATGTCTTCATGGCCTACGTGATTACTAGTCTTGGATTTTCAATGAAGAATTTTGTTCTTTGGTTAGAGGTTGTAATTAAGTGTATATGACGGTATTTTATACGAGTTTTATATTATTGGTATGGCTTTTAAGCTGTGGTCCATATTCTTCCATAAATAATTTTATGAGCTACATATATATTCACTTGTAAATTGAGAATTTTATGAGTAATAAATAGTTGTCACTAAAGTGGTTTGTTTATTTGAACTCATGAAAAATCCTTAATAAATTTTACATGTGAAATAATTTCTATTCATGGATTGAGCATTATGATTAATAAGTAGGATCCACAACATGGTCTATTTATTAGAGTCATTAAAATCTGCTTAATGTACCCTGTGAAAATTATCCTTAATAAATCTACATTAGTAGTGGAGGTTTTTAACTAGAAAAGAGTTTTGTCTTTGGGTACACTCCATCCATGAGAAGAGATATTGGGTTATTTGCCGAACATGAGAAAATATGATATCTTAGGGTGTTGTGTGTTTAATAAAAGTATAATTTAATGCAAAAGGAGATATTATGTATCCTAGAAATAGGTAGAACATAATATATGCCTTGTGTTCATAGTATAATTATAAGGAGAATGGAAATTAATATCATATTTATATTAATTCATGAAACTACTTAAAAACGATTATTCTCCGAGTTTGGTTACAGGCTGGTGGTCATGAATTTGAAGAACTCCGGTTGACTTGTGTAGACCTGACCGGTCATTTTTACTTTTTAGAACCCCGTTCCCCTAAATAAGACTCCCCGTATGTACTTTTACTGTTTTATGAATTGTGGGGATGATTAGTTCGGGATTCGGAAGGGTTCGGGTGGAAATCGGAATACTTGGTTCCATGGTTTGGCTTTAAAAGGCTAAGTTTGACTTTGGTCAACATTTTGAGTAAACGATCTCGAAATCAGGATTTGATGATTCCAATAGGTTCGTATGATAATTTCGGACTTGGGTGTATGTTCGGATCGGGTTTTAGATGACCCGGGAGCGTTCCGGCGCCTAATAGTGAAAGGTTGCTCTTTGAAGGTTTTAAAGTTCTTTTTATTTGGTTTGGAGTAGATTTTGGTGTGATCGAGGTCCAATTGGGATTTAGAGCCTGGCAATAGTTCCGTATGGTGATTTAAGACTTGCACGCAAAATTTGGTGTCATTCCGAGAACATTAAGTATGTTTCGGCGTGTTCGGAGCATGTTTGACGAATTTGAAGTACTTAAGTTGATTCAATCTGGTTTGGTGTGTGGTTCTTAGTTTTGTTGATGTTTTATGCATTTCGAGTGTATGAGCGAGTCCGTTTTATGATTACAAACTTGTTCATATGATCGAACGGGGCCTCGGGGGCCCCGGGGTAACCGCGTGTTAATCGGACGAGGCTTGGACGAAGTTTGGACTTGGGAGCATCAGCTGAAGCTTTCAACTTCTGGTGCAATCACACATGCGCAGGGCCAGCCGCTGGTGCAAGCTCGGAGAAGCGAGCAAGGACCCGCAGAAGCGGCCTAGGAAGGGCAACCCAGGAATCGCAGGTGTGGCACGTGCGTCGCAGGAGCATGACCGTAGAAGCGAGGTCCCGTCCGCAGAAGTGGAACCAACCAGCCTGGGCTAGGATCGCACCTGCATGGCTACCACTCACCAGCTATTTAGGGTTCTTCCAGTGGGTGTTCAGGCCATCAGGGTTAGGCTTCAGGTCAGTAGATCACTGTATCGAGAGGTTGCTTCGAGTGCGAAGATATTAGTCATGTGCGGAGGTTCTGCCCAAACTTCGGGCAAGGCATGCAGCAGGGTTAGCAGCCCATAATTACAACGCCAGCTTTCCGACCGCCTAGAGGCAGAGGGAAGGCGGGTAGGGGCCGTCCTAGATGTGGAGGCCAGGCAGGTTGAGGCCAGCCAGCTACAGGCCAATCAGGTGGGGGCCAGATAGTCAATGCTCTTGCTAGGTTCTATGCTTTTCCGGCTAGACCAGATGCACTGGCCTCAGATGCCATGATCATAGGTATTATTTCTGTCTACGGTAGGGATGCTTCGGTATTATTTGATCCAGGGTCTAACTATTCCTATGTGTCTTCTCTGTTTGCTTATTTCCTGGATGTTCCTCGTGAGTCCTTGGGCACTCCTATTTATGTGTCCACTCCTGCGGGCGATTCTGCTATTGTGGATCGAATCTATCAGTCCTATGCTGTCACATTCTGTGGTTTTGAGACTAGAACGGTTCTTTTGTTGCTTGATATGACCGACTTGGTCATCCTAGGCATGGACTGGCTATCTCCATATCATGCCATCCTTGATTGCCATGCAAAGACTATTACCTTGGCGATGCCAGAGATGCCTAGACTGGAGTGGAAGGGTTCGTTTGTCGGTGCATCTAGTAGGGTTATCGGTGCATCTAGTAGGGTTATCTCTTTTCTGAAGGCTCGACACATGGTTGAGAAGGTGTGTTTCGCTTATCTAGATTATGTTCGGGATACTACCACAGAGACTCCGGCTATTGATTCAGTGCTCGTAGTCTGAGAGTTCTCCGATATGTTCCCTTCTTATCTTTCAGGCATGTCGCCAGATCGTGATATCGATTTTTGTATTGATTTGGCTCCAGATACACAGCCTATATCTATCCCACCGTACCGCATAGCTCCGAAAGAGTTGAAGGAGTTAAAGGAACATCTTGATGAGTTGCTATCAAAGGGGTTCGTCAGACCAAGTGTGTCACTTCGGGGTGCACCAGTGTTATTTGTGAAGAATAAAGACGGGACTATGCGGATGTGCATTGATTACTGCCAGTTGAACAAAGTTACCATTGAGAACAAGTACCGTTGCCGCGTATTGATGATTTGTTTGACCAGTTGCAGGCTGCTAGAGTGTTCTCAAAGATCGACTTGAGATCGGGGTACCATCAATTGAAGATTCGGTATTCGAATGTTCCGAAGATTGCTTTCCAGACTAGATATGGCCATTATGAGTCTCTAGTTATATCCTTCGGTTTTGACTAATGCCCCAGCAACGTTTATGGATTTGATGAACATGGTGTTCAGGCCATATATTGATTCGTTTGTCATTGTCTTCATTGATAACATTTTGATCTACTCGCTAGAATGGAAGAGCTCGAGCAGCTTTGAGAGTGGTGCTTCAGACCTTGCGGGAACAGAAACTTTATGCTAAGTTCTCTAAGTGTGAGTTTTTGCTAGATTCTGTAGCATTCTTAGGGCATGTTGTATCAAGCGAGGGTATTAAGGTGGATACCAAGAAGATTGAGGCAGTTTAGAGTTGGCCTCGTCCCACTTCGGCGACTGAGATCAGGAGCTTCTTGGGGGAAACAACTTATTATCGCTGGTTTGTGGAAGGCTTCTCATCTAATGCAACACCTTTGACTAGATTGACCCAGAAGGGTGCTCCGTTTCATTGGTCCGATGATTGTTTGTGAGCTTTCAGAAGCTTAAGACAGCTTTGACTATGGCACACGTTCTAGTACTGACTTCCGGTTCGGTGATATATACTGTATATTGCTATACTTCATGGGTCGGTTTGTGTTGTGTATTGATGCAGGAGGGACAAATAATTGCATATGCTTCACGTCAGCTGAAGATCCATGAGAAGAATTATCATGTGCATGATATAGAGTTAGCTGCGATTGTTCATGCTCTTAAGATCTAGAGGCATTATCTTTATGGGTTGTCCTGTGAGGTTTACACTGATCATCGCAGCTTGTAGCATTTGTTCAAGCAGAGGGATTTCAATTTGAGGCAGTGCAGATGGCTTGATTTACTAAAGGACTTCGATATTACCATTCATTATCATCCCGACAAGGTGAATGTAGTCGCGGACGCCTTGAGCAGAAAGGTGGAGAGCATGGGTATCTTGGCATTTATTTCAGCATAGGAGGGGCCACTAGCTTTGGACATTTAATCCTTGGCTAACAGACTTGTGAGGTTGGATATTTCAGAGCCCAGCCGAGTACTTGTATGGGTCGTTGCGTAGTCTTCACTATTGGAGCAGATCAAGGCTCGACAGTTTGATGATCCACACTTGTTGGTTCTTAGAGAGACGGTACTACAGGGTGGTGCCAAGGAGGTTACTATCGGCAAGGATGGTGTTCTACGACTCCAGGGTTGCCTATGTGTCCCTAATGTCAATGGCTTGAGGGGGAGGATTCTAGAGGAGGCACACAATTCTCAGTATTCTATTCATCCAGGTGATACAAAGATGTATCGCGACCTTAGGCAGCATTATTGGTGGCGGTGGATGAAGAAGGACATAGTTGAGTATGTTGCGAGGTGTCTAAATTTTCAGCAGGTTAAGTATGAGCATCAGAGGCCAGGTGACCTACTCCAGCAGATGACTATACGAGAGTGGAAATTGAAATACATTACTATGTACTTTATAGTTGGGTTGCCACAGACCTTGCAGAAGTTTGATGCTGTTTGGATCATTGTCGACAGGCTGACCAAGTCCTCACACTTCATTACGGTTGTGACCACGTATACTTCAGAGAGGTTGGGCCAGATTTATATTCAGGAGATAGTCTATTGCATGGTGTGCCTATTTCCATCATATCAGGTAGAGGCCCTTAGTTTACTTCGCATTTCTTGAGAGCAGTATAGAGTGAGTTGGGGACCCAGGTAGAGCTCAGCACATCATTTCATCCACAAACTGACAGTCAGTCGGAGCAGACAGTTCAGATCTAGGAGGACATGCTCAGAGCATGTGTGATTGACTTCGGAGGGCAGTGAGATCTATTCTTGCCATTGGCTGAGTTTGCTTACAACAACAGTTATCAGTCCAGCATCGAGATGGCTCCATTTGAGGCTTTATATGGTCGGCGATGTCGTTCGCCCATCGGATGGTTTGAGCCCGGCGAGGCTCAATTATATGTTACTGATTTGGTGAAGGATGCCTTGGAAAAGGTAAAGTTGATTCAGGAGCGACTTCGCACAGCACAGTCCAGACAGAAGAGTTACGCGGATCAGAAGGCATGTGATTTATCGTTTATGGTGGGCGAGAAGGTTCTCCTGAAAGTCTTGCCGATGAAGGGGATCACGAGGTTCGATAAGAAGGGCAAGTTGAGCCCAAGGTTTATAGGTCCATTAGAGATGTTGAGATGAGTTGGGGAGGTCGCTTATGAGCTTGCTTTGCCTCACAGTCTATCGGGAGTTCATCCTGTTTTCCACGTGTTGATGATCCAGAGGTATCATGCCGACTTGTCGCATGTGTTAGACTTCAGCACGGTTTAGCTAGATGAGAGCCTGGGTTATGAGGAGGAGCCAGTTGCTATTGTTGATAGGCAGGTTCGCAAGTTGAGGTCCAAGAAGATTTCTGCGGTAAAAGTTTAGTGGAGGGACCAACCAGTCGAGGAGGCGACTTAGGAAGCCGTGGAGGACATGCGCAGCAAATATCCACACTTATTCAGCACTCTAGATATGATTCTAGACCCGTTCAAGGACGAACATTTGTTTAAGAGGTGGAGAATGTAACGACCCGACTGATCGTTTTTGCTTTTTAGAACCTCGTTTCCCTAAATAAGACTCCCCGTATGTGCTTTTACTGTTTTATGACTTGCGGGGATGGTTAATTCGGGACTTGGAAAACTTTAGGTGGAAATCAGAACACTTGGTTCCATAGTTTAGCTTTAAAAGGCAGAGTTTGACTTCGGTCAACATTTTGAGTAAACGACCTCGGGATCAGAATTTGACGGTTCCAATAAGTTTGTATGATGATTTTGGACTTGGGCGTATGTTTGGATCGAGTTTTGGATGACCCGAGAGCATTTCAGAAGTGGAACTAACCAGCCTGGGCTAGGACCGCACCTGCGATGGCTTCTCCGTAGGTGCGGCGCCGCAGATGCGGCCCAGGTCCGCAGAAGCGGAAATCGCTGGAGGCAGACCCTCATTTAATACGTGACTTAAGCAGTTTTGGCTCATTTCTTACACTTCTTGAGGCGATTTTGGAGCTGGTTAGAGAGGGATTTTCACTAGCTAATTGAGGTAAGTAATTTCTATCTTATGTGAGTTAAATACATAGTTCATGGGTAGATCTTAACTTGTAACTTAGTGAAAATCATGAGTTTAGATTAAAACCTAGGGTTTTGGTAAAAATGGGATTTAACCACGAAAATGGTTACGGAATTTAGTGAAAATCATATATTTGAGTTCATGAGGTTATGTGTAACAACTTTCTTCGAAAATTTCCAGAATCCGGGCACGTGGGCCCGGGGGTGAACTTTAGAAATTCTTCAATTGGGGTTAGGCAATAACTTTAATAGTTAGGATATGAACTTTTGAACATGTATTGACTATTTTATATAACGTTTGACTAGTTTCGAGTCGTATGGCACCGAATTGAGGGTTTAAAGCACAATTGTGGACCGGAAAGTAAGCTTTGAGATGAGGTAAGTCTCTTTTCTAACCTTGTAAGAGGGAATTTAGCCCATAGGTGAATCAAATTAATATGTGCTTCTATTTGTGGGGGCTACATACGCACAAGGTGACGAAAGTCCGTGCGTAGCTACTAATTATGCTTATGTTCGGGTAGTGTCACGACCCAAACCGAAGGGCCGTGACGGGCACCCGGTGCCTTACTCAACCGAGTACCAACGTAACATATCTTTCTTATCATACTATCATGGGTAAATGAGCTAGAAAACCCTTTATGAGATAACAAGAATAAAACATAAGGGAATACTTAACGTATGATGACCCAGAATGATATACAAACTTATACATGTGACATACGGCCTATAAGGCCGACATGACCATTTGTAAACTCAAAACATAGGCCGACAAGGCCATACAAGTATCC